>NW_028270149.1:84526363-84826363 GCF_037043375.1 Chiloscyllium plagiosum
AAAGAGAGAGGAAAAAAAGAGAGAGGAAAAAAAGAGAGAGGAAAAAAAGAGAGAGGAAAAAAAGAGAGAGGAAAAAAAGAGAGAGGAGAGAAAAAGAGAGAGAGGAAAAAAAGAGAGAGGAAAAAAAGAGAGAGGGAAAAAAGAGAGAGGAAAAAAGAGAGGAGAGGAGAGAAAAAGAGAGAGGAAAAAAAGAGAGAGGAAAAAAAGAGAGAGGAAAAAAAGAGAGAGGAAAAAAAGAGAGAGGAAAAAAAGAGAGAGGAAAAAAAGAGAGAGGAAAAAAAGAGAGAGGAAAAAAGAGAGAGGAAAAAAAGAGAGAGAGGAAAAAAGAGAGATAGGAGGAAAAAAAGAGAGAGGAAAAAAAGAGAGATAGGGAAAAAAGAGAGAGGAAAAAAGATATCGTCCACAGATTGAGATCAAAAAGCTAGAGTTCAAAACAGAGAGAGGCAAAACAGACGAGTTAGGACAGAACATCAGCGATAGTGAACACCCAGCGAGCTCTCCCCCCCTCTATCGATAGTCCCACAACGCTAGCGTCACCCCTCTTTCTCTTCCCACCTCTCTTCCCTCTTCCCCCCTCTCACCAGCTCTCTGCCCCCCCCCTCTCTCTTCCCCCCCTCTCTCTTCCCCCCCTCTCTCTTCCCCCCCTCTCTCTTCCACCCCCTCTCTCGTCCCCCCCTCTCTCTTCACCCCCCTCTCTCTTGCCCCACCCCTCTCGCTTCCCCCCCTCTCTCGTCCCCCCCTCTCTCTTCCCCCACCTCTCTCGTTCCCCCCCTCTCTCTCCCCCCCTCTCTGCTCCCCCCCCTCTCTCTTCCCCCCCTCTCTCTGTCCCCCTCTCTCTCCCCCCCCTCTCTTCTCTTCCCCCCTCTCTTCCTCTTCCCCCCTCTCTCTCCTCTTCCCTCTCTCTCGTCCCCCCTCTCTCTTCCCCCCCCTCTCTTCCCCCCCCTCTCTTCCCCCCCCCCTCTCTTCCCCCCCCCTCTCTTCCCCCCCCTCTCTTCCCCCCCCTCTCTCTTCCCCCCCCGCTCTTCCCCCCCTCTCTCTTCCCCCCCCTCTCTCTCCCCCCCCTCTCTCTTCCCCCCCCTCTCTTCCCCCCCCTCTCTCTCCCCCCCTCTCTCTTCCCCCCCCTCTCTCTTCCCCCCCTCTCTCTTCCCCCCTCTCTCTTCCCCCCCCCTCTCTTCCCCCCCCTCTCTTCCCCCCCCCTCTCTTCCCCCCCCCTCTCTTCCCCCCCTCTCTCTTCCCCCTCTCTCTTCCTCTTCCCCCTCTCTCTTCCTCTTCCCCCCTCTCTCTCCCTCTTCCCCCCTCTCTCTCCCTCTTCCCCCCTCGCTCTCCCTCTTCCCCCCTCTCTCTCCCTCTTCCCCCCTCTCTCCTCTTCCCCCCTCTCGCCCTCTTCCCCCCTCTCTCTCCTCTTCCCCCCTCTCTCTTCCTCTTCCCCCCTCTCTCTTCTCTTCCCCCCTCTCTCTTCCTCTTCCCCCCTCTCTCTCCCTCTTCCCCCCTCTCTCTCCCTCTTCCCCCCTCTCTCCCTCTTCCCCCCTCTCTCTCCCTCTTCCCCCCTCTCTCTCCCTCTTCCCCCCTCTCTCTCCCTCTTCCCCCCTCTCTCTCCCTCTTCCCCCCTCTCTCTCCCTCTTCCCCCCTCTCTCTCCCTCTTCCCCCTCTCTCTCCCTCTTCCCCCCTCTCTCTCCCTCTTCCCCCCCTCTCTCCCTCTTCCCCCCCTCTCTCCCTCTTCCCCCCCTTCCCTCTCCCTCTTCCCCCCCTCTCTCTCCCTCTTCCCCCCCTCTCTCTCCCTCTTCCCCCCCTCTCTCTCCCTCTTCCCCCCCCTCTCTCCCTCTTCCCCCCCCCTCTCTCCCTCTTCCCCCCTCTCTCTCCCTCTTCCCCCCCTCTCTCTCCCTCTTCCCCCCCTCTCTCTCCCTCTTCCCCCCCTCTCTCTCCCTCTTCCCCCCCTCTCTCTCCCTCTTCCCCCCCTCTCTCTCCCTCTTCCCCCCCTCTCTCTCCCTCTTCCCCCCCTCTCTCTCCCTCTTCCCCCCCTCTCTCTCCCTCTTCCCCCCCTCTCTCTCCCTCTTCCCCCCCTCTCTCTCCCTCTTCCCCCCCTCTCTCTCCCTCTTCCCCCCCTCTCTCTCCCTCTTCCCCCCCCTCTCTCTCCCTCTTCCCCCCCTCTCTCTCTCTCTCTCTCTCTCTCTCCCTCTTCCCCCCCCCCTCTCCCTCTTCCCCCCCCCCTCTCTCCCTCTTCCCCCCCTCTCTCCCTCTTCCCCCCCCTTCCCTCTTCCCCCCCTCTCTCTCCCTCTTCCCCCCCTCTCTCTCCCTCTTCCCCCCCCCTCTCTCTCCCTCTTCCCCCCCCTCTCTCTCTCTCTCTCTCTCTCCCTCTTCCCCCCCCTCTCTCTCCCTCTTCCCCCCCTCTCTCTCCCTCTTCCCCCCCTCTCTCTCCCTCTTCCCCCCCTCTCTCTCCCTCTTCCCCCCCTCTCTCTCCCTCTTCCCCCCCCCTCTCCCTCTTCCCCCCCCTTCCCTCTTCCCCCCCCTCTCTCTCCCTCTTCCCCCCCCTCTCTCTCCCTCTTCCCCCCCCTCTCTCTCCCTCTTCCCCCCCCTCTCTCTCTCTCTCTCTCTCCCCCCCTTCCCCCTGCCTCTCGTTCCCCTTTCCACCACCACCTGCCCTTGTCACGTCCCCCCTCAGTCCTGTGTCTTCTCACTACCACTTCTCCTCCTCACAACCATGAGCTGCCGGGTTGCAGTGAAAGTTTTACTGTTTTGCATAAGTTTCGCTGGGGCTGTCTGACCATGGGGGAGCAGAGTCATGCCAGCTGCTGAACAGTTGGTACCTTGACATGTGCCCCCCCCATATTGTTGCTGTCTTCTGTGAGAGGTGTACTATTCGTACACTGTCTTCTGTAGATAACAGTCTTGCCTTGTCTTAGTTGGTGTGCTGTCAGTAAACTGAACACTCGTTCAATGCAGTGAACAATGTAATTATCTGAAGAAAAGAGAGGGACTTCCTGCTGGGGTCTGGCCGATAGGTATCCCTCAGGGTGTGTATGGTTATCATTGTAGTGCTGTTGTGCAATCTTGCTGTGTGTAAGTTGTCATCTTTTTGATCACTTTTTCTACCTGCACGTGACAGTCGGCAGTTCCACATATTCCTCACATATTCCCAAAATATTCCCAGTTGCCATTCTCTGAACCACGTAACCTGCCAGTCTGACCATGATTTGAACCTGATTTGCTGGGGATGGATGCTTTGTGAAATCCTCCTGTGGGCTGCTCTGTCGATATTCCTGATAGCTAAAGTGGAATTAACCACTTAACTGCATTTTGCAGGAACCCTGGTGGATGAGGAGACATGTCTGAAGTTGGGCGATAGTTTTGGAGGGGGCGTTATTATTGCAAGGACGCCTAGGGTTGGGTCAGTGCCCCTCTCCCTCTGGGCGAATTGAATTACTCTTATCCCCTCACACCCTGACCTGGATGACTCTTACCCCCCCTCCCCCGAAAGGTGTATTTGACCAGCAATGCCTGTCAGTCGTGTTGCCTCTCATAGCTTTGCGATGTCAGTCTCTTCGCCCTGTCAGTAGGACAAGAATTCCGAACCCAGTCTGGTGAATTTGGCTCAGAACCTGGGCTCACTCTGAGGGAGTGCTGCAAAATTGGAGGTTGGTATCACAAATGCAGTATTAATATCGAAGTCCTTGATGGAAGTGTGAGATCCCAGGGCATTATTTGAAAGAGCAGCAAGGGAGTTAACCACTTTGTTTTATCAATATTTATCCTTTAGCCAGCATTGCGCAAAATAGATGATCTGGCCTTTTGATTTATTGCCTTTGGTGGAAGGTTGCTGTTTGGAAATTGGCTTCTCATATCACAAGCCTTCAGAGGTGTTTATTAGGAGTAAAGTGTTTTGGGCTGCCTGAGGCTGCGAAAGGCACTATGTAAATGCAAGATTTTTTTCTGAAAAACCCAGCAGCAATGCAAATTGACTGGATCAAAGTTGCTGCTTATCTTTGTTTCCCTGTCTTTAGTTAAAGAACTGCGAAATGAATGATATGCGAGCAGAACCGTGTGTCACCTTCAGCTCCCTTCTGCCGTAACTGGGTTTTGTGGGATGTAGGCCTGGTTCGTCCTTTGCTATTGCTTTGAATACACCCACACAGTGTGAAGACAGGACAGTGCTGACGAGGCACATCAGCTACTGTCATCTGTTACCTGGAGACTGCAGAACAGGAAGAGCAAGGTGACTTTGAGAACAGTTCAGATCACCTTGCCTCTGCTATTCAAAATCTCCCCCTCCCCCATTTTGAGGAAGAGAAAAACCCAGGAAGGCTTTATATTTCCACAGTCGGGTGTCTCATCTCTGAGACAGATCACTGTTGTGCAGTGCAGCAAATGTGCAGTGGTTTTCAGAGACCAGTCTGAGCCTTAGTTTGCAGATCAGCTGGACCATAAACAGATTCACGTAGAAAATGACTGCCAGTGGCTAAATGGTTCTCTCTTTGCTATTAAATGGACTCAATGTAACTCCATTAAGGGCAAATCTGACCCGCCAGACTGGCAAAATCATCCTCCACTCATGACACTTGAGCAGATAAGGCAACCCCCAGTGTAGCACGGACGGGGTGCTGCACTGTTGAAGGTGCCGTCTCCAGGATGTGTGACATTGGAAGTGAGATAATGCCATCCCTCTGAAGTGGATGCGAAAACTCCCATGAGACGGGGGTTTCTCCTCAGCGGGCTGGCCGAGATTTATCCCTCAGCCGATATCACGAAAACTGATGATCTGGTCGTTGCTGTGTTGTTGTTGTTTGTGGGAGCTTGCTGGGCTGCAAATCTGCTACCGCGTTTCCGATGTGCCAACAGTGACTGGACTTCAAAAACAAACTTCCTTGGCAATTGAGCATTGTGAGATGCCCGGAGGCTATGACAGATGCCATAGAAATGCATCTCATCCTAGGCCCAACACTCTGTAGCTGCTCCATCAATGACCTTCTCTCCATCATTAGGTCAAAGAGCTACGAGGTTACAGAATATTCATGATTTCTCTAATGAGTGCACGCACTGCTGCTGCCTCAAACATCTTCACACAGCGATTGGCATCAGCGTGCCAACCGCAGCCTTGACTTCTGGTTCCATTCACCTCAGAGGCTCACGCAACCAGAAAGAAACTTCAAGGGATCTCTACTCCTCAGATACTGAATACGTTCATGTCCTTATGCAGTGAGACGTGGATAACATCTTGGTTTGGGTTGACAATTGACAAGATAACATTTGTGCCACACAAGTGCCATGGCGATTTTATCCCCAATGACCATCTTCAAGAAGAGAGAGTCTCATCATTGCTCCCCTTGCCATCCAATGGCATTATCGTGGCTGAATTCCTCACTATCAACATCTGGGGGTTGATCAGAAACTATACCAGTTCAATCATATAAATGCTGTGGCTACAAAAGCAGCTCAAAGCCTGGCAATGAGTAGCTCACCACCTGACTTCCCAGAGCCTGTCTGCTATTTAGTCAGTAGTTTAGATTAGATTAGATTCCCTACAGTGTGGAAACAGGCACTTTGGCCCAACAAGTCCACACCGACCCTCCGAAGAGTAACCCCCACCCAGTCCCATTTCCCTCTGACTAATGCACCTAACACTATGGGCAATTTAGCATGGCCCATTCACCTGACCTACACATCTTTGGACTGTGGGAGGAAAGTGGAATATTCCCCACTTGTCTGGATAAGTGCAGTTCCAATATGAATTTTGCTTGATAGGCATCCTATCCACTCCCTCTACCCTCTAACACACAGTCGGAGCAATGTATGCCATCTACATGATGCACTGCAACAAACTCGGCAAAACTCCTCCATCAGCACCTTCCAAAGCTGTGACCACTTTCATCTCGAAGGATGAGGGCAGCTGATACCAGCCACTGCAAGTTCCCCTCAACTTGCACGCTATCCTGACTTGGAACAATATCATCATTCCTTCGTGGTGCTGGGGGTAAATTTTGGAACTCTCTTTCGGACAGTGCTTTGGGTATACTTACCCCTAAGGGGGTGGGTTAGTGCAAGTTATTAGTTTGTTTGTCTGGCCACCTTGTTTGCAATGCAGAGTGTGGGTTCAATTCCTGTACATACTGACATTAGGATGAAGGACTCTCCTTCTTTACCTCTCCCATCACCTGAGGTGTGGTGACCCTCAGGTCAAACCATCACTACTCGCCTCTCTCTAAAGGAAGAGCAGTCTTGTGGTCTGTGTGGACCATGGTGACTTTATCCCCAAGGACAGCAGCAGTCCAAAAGGGCAGCATCAAATGCAGTTACGCATGGAAAAAAGCTGTTGACCTTCCAGCAAGTGAATTTTCTGTAAGTGTCTCACATGAACTGGAATATTTATTAATGAATCTTGTTTCTTGTATATATTAGGAGAAAGTGAGGTCTGCAGATGCTGGAGATCAGAGATGGAAATGTGTTGCTGGAAAAGCGCAGCAGGTCAGGCAGCATCCAAGGAGCAGGAGAATCGACGTTTCGGGCATTAGCCCTTCTTCGGGAATGGGCTAATGCCCGAAGAAGGGCTAATGCCCGAAACGTCGATTCTCCTGTTCCCTAGATGCTGCCTGACCTGCTGCGCTTTTCCAGCAACACATTTCCATCTCTTGTATATATTACATCATTAATGACTGTACAATTGAAGGAGAACATGTGGTGTTACAGTTGGACCATTATCACTCGTGTGGTTGTTTAAGCATAACAGTTACAATCGGTCAGAGCTATCTGCAAGACATATGCCCATCTTTGTCTTTACCTCTTCCGTGAGACTCTTCCTGCCAAAGGGCAGTATTTGATTCGGTTTTATGAAAGTTTCATCTTTGTGTTTTAATTTGCTACTTGACTTGGCTGCTCTCTACCTCAATTTTTGCAGTCCTCCAGTTTTGGCCTCTTGCACATCCTGATCATCTCCACCAGAGACATTCAAATCCTAAATTCTGGAATTCGGTTCTCCAACTCTAGACCTCTCCTGCCTTTTTAAAGAGGCTGCTTAAAATGTACCTTTTGGACTGTCCTTCTGTGTAGCTTCGTATTGAGATTAGTTAATTCTGTTAGATTGTGATCGTCTCCTGTGAGGTGTCATGAGGTCTTTTACCACAGTACGGTACTGTATATATGTCTGAGTTCATGAGTTGTCTTCGCCACCTTTAATTATCACCAGTATTATCAGTCTTGTAAAGACTCACTGACTGGATTTAGATGCACTGAGCATGACCCCTGGAATGCCTGGTTCATTTTTCCTTTGATATTAGGTCTTGTTTGTTCATTGCTGTGTTACTGGCTTGAACGCATTAGCCTGCCATTAGCACAGAAGAATGCACTCTAGTACACACCGCTAACAGGAAGCTGCATGCTTCATTGACCTAGGAAGTACTGTAATCTCAGCAAATCATGACAGCAAAATACCCGTGACAATAAATGAAACTACTTTCCAAACTTGAAGCTCCTGTTTTCTTTTGTGCCTTTTGTTTTGAGACTGAACATATCAGTTGATTCTGAAACTGGTACATTTTTGTTTAATATGGCAGCCAGCTAGTTTAACCATTTGCCATTGATTCTGACGGGATCTCTTAATGTAGCATTGGGTTTTAAAGTGGTGATTTAAAGATAAAACGATTACCGACTCCTGGCTCCTTTCTCCACCGTGAAATATTTGCTTCAATCAGCCCTAACCTCTACCCTCTCCTTGAACAGCAACATGGACATCGTCCAATACAATAACTGTCTCTGCCACCTACCTACCTCCACATCCCCCAGTCCATCTGACCAGACTTTCTTGAAGCTTTCCTCAATTCCATTCCTAAACGCTCCTCCTCCACTGTTTCTTTTCAATCGTTTGTGGGATAGGGGTGTCCCTGGCTGGGCGAACATATGTTTCCCACCTCTGAACGCCTCAAGATCTAAGTGGTTCGGTGGGGTCATTTCAGAGGGTAGTTAAGAGGCAACCACATTGGCTTACATGTGACTCCAAACCCAAAGCAGACGGGGGGGGGGCTTTCTCACCTTTCTTCTCTCATGGCCTTACCATGCTGAGCTTGTCCATGAGTCCTTGCTTTTTAATCCTATTCCCACTAAACCGCTGAACTCATAACTTCCCTTCTTGATATCCGTGATATTGTCAACAGTGCTGTCTCCTCGGGTGCTGTCTATCTCCCTTTCAGACCAGCCATGGGCATCCTTCTCTTAAAAGCCCCTGCTTTACCTGACAAACAGCCAGCTTCAAGTTCCTTGAATGTCTCCCTGCCACTCTGTTTGAACCAGATTTCTGGTCTTGCCAATGTAATGAAATGGCTCAGAGACATGACTGTGACTGTGACTGTGGCCTGTGGTGAACTTTCCCTCCTTGACCAGTCTGTAGTCTTTGACATGGTTGATCACATTGATGTGAATGAATCTCCATTCACTGGTTCCACTTTTATCTATCAATCTAAACATAGACTGAGAATCATGTGCAACACCTTCTCCTCCAGCTAAGCTTCTCCCACCACAAGGATCTATCTTTGGTTCATCCTATTTCTCATTGACGTGCTGTCCCTCAAAACATTGCCCAAAAACATTTGCTAATGTACGTTGCTGATTCGCAACTCTCCCTCATTGTCATCTCCTATGACCCCTCCATGGTCATTGCATTAGCAGACTACATCTCTGATATCCAGTAAATGGTGAGCTGCTATTTCCTCCAATGAAATATTACAAAAACTGAAGCCATTGTCTTCAGTGCCTGCCACCAACTCTATTTTTCAATGCCAACTTTACCCCTCTCCCTGGCAGCAGCCGCAAACTGAACCAGACTGTTTGTGACTGCTGTGTAATATCTGATTTGGAGGTGAGCTTCTGATCGTAAAAACAAATTGTTTCCTTTCATGACATTCCTGACTCCACACCCTCATCAGCTCCATCTGTTGTAACCTTCATCCACATATATGTTTTCTCAAGACTTGACGATTCCAATGTATTCTGTGTGGTCTTCCACATTATATCCACTATAAGTTTGAGATCATCCAAACTTCTGCTAGCCCAGTCTTAATTTGCACCAGGTCCAGTTCACCTATCATCCCTGTGTTCACTGATCGACACTGACTCCCTGTCAAGCAATACCTTGGTTTAAAATTTTCATCCTCGTTTTCATGTCCCTCTGTCCTCCTAATCTTTGTAAATTGCTCCAACCCTACCAGCCTCTGATCTCATGCCCCTTCTAATTCTGGTCTCTCGAACATCCTGACTTTAACCACTCTACGATTGGTGGCCATGCCTTTGGTTACCTAGCTCCCAAGCTCAGTGATACTCTCCCTGAAGCTCTTAATCTGTAACTTTTTTCATCCAATAGAATTGCGAATGTTGAAACCCTTTTTAAAAATGAAGAGAGTGATAAACGCAGTAACTACAGGCTCATCAGCTTAATGTTGGAGAAATGTATTTCATTTGTCCTGCCATTGCTGACTAGTCCTCCAACTGCAAAGATCTGAAGCTCTAGACTTTCGATGTAAGCCCTCTGTGCCTCTATAACTCCCAATCCATTGATAAGACCCTGTGTAAAACCTTGCTGTTTGTCCAAGGCTTTGATCATCTTTGACAACCCTATATCTCCTTATGTGGCTGTGCGCCAAATTGTTAAAGCTCTTGTCATTTTACTATATGGAAGACGTTACATAAATGTTGTTGCTGTTCACTTCAGCTCAATGTTCTTGGGATGAAGGTGAGAGGAAAACCTTGGCAAAAGGTTGCCGTGAATGGAACAGTCGATGATGTGAATTTCATCTCTCACACTCCATAACCCTGAGGTTGTTCAAAACTCTAGGCCTTATTTTAACATTTACCAAGTCTCATTTAGCAGCCCTTGTGGGCTTATTGACATACATCATCAGCTCCTGTACATTGATGCCTCAAATGTGAATTGCTTATCCTTGTTTTTGAGGCCTTTCATGGTCCCACACTTGCCTATCTCTAGCGACCTTCGACCCAGCCACTGTTTGAGATATCTGTGCTCCTCTGATTCTGACCTTTTGAGCATTCTTTATTTTAATTAATTTCCAACGTCAGTAGCTGTGCTTTTGATGGACTAGGCACTAAGCAGTAGAATACCCCCCTGAAACCTCTGCATCTCCACTTCTCTGACGTTCCTTAAACCTTTGACCAAGCTTTTGATCCATCAGCCCTTGTATGGGAAAGGGCTGTCCGAACGTTTCCGACCTGAAACATTGACTCCCATTCTCCTCTGCTGCTTGTCCTGCTGTGCTGTTTCCCGCTCCTAGACCCAACGACCTGGAGCTGCTTCATCAGTGACCATCCCTTCGTTGTCGGTGAATGCCCCCACTTCTGATCTTATGATGGTGCAATGTTCAGCACCATTCATGATTCCTCATGATGAATTTTGACATAGTCCAGATCTTACTGAAGCAGACCGTGTCCAAGCTTGGGCTGGAAAATGGCAAGTCACATTTACATCCCACAAGCGCTAGACAAAGACCATTTTAAACAACAGTCTGACATCACCTTTAATATTCAATGACAGTATTATCGTTGAATTCCCCACTATTGACATCCTAGAGGCAACCATTGACCAGAGATTGGGCTGGACCAGTCATCTAAGCACTGACTACAAGTGCTGGAGTTCTGAGGTCAGCAGGTCACTTCCTCCATCACCACTCCCTAACCATCCAATGCCTGGAGGAGAACACCTCATCTTCCACCTCGGGACCCTCAAGGCATCAATGTGGATTTCACCAGTTTTCTCATTTACCTTCTCCCCACCTTATCCCAGTTCCAACCTTCCAACTTGGTGGGCGGCACGGTGGCGCAGTGGTTAGCACTGCTGCCTCACAGCGCCAGAGACCCGTGTTCAATTCCCGACTCAGGCGACTGACTGTGTGGAGTTTGCACATTCTCCCCGTGTCTGCGTGGGTTTCCTCCGGGTGCTCCGGTTTCCTCCCACAGTCACAAAGATGTGCGGGTCAGGTGAATTGGCCATGCTAAATTGCCCGTAGTGTTAGGTTAAAGGGGTAAATGTAGGGGTATGGGTGGGTTGCGCTTCGGCGGGTCGGTGTGGACTTGTTGGGCCGAAAGGCCTGTTTCCACACTGTAAGTAATCTAATCTAACTCTGCACCGCCCTCATGACCTGTCCTACCTGTCTATCTTCCTTCCCACCTATCTGCCCCACCCTCCTGTCCGACCTATTACCATTAACCCCACCTCCATCTAACTATCACGCACTCAGCTACCCTCCCTCCCCCTCCCATTTGTCTCACCACCCTCTCGGCTCACAGCCTCATTCCTGATGAAGGGTTATTGCCTGAAACATCGACTCTCCTGCTCCTTGGATGCTGCCTGACCTGCTGTGCTTTTCTAGCACCACTCTCTCAACCACACTTCCTGACTTGCCCAGTGCCTGTTCATCCAGTGCACCATATCCAACATCTAGCCGCTCTACCAGAGATGCCGAAAAGCAGCAGTGTGTACAAGATGCACTGCAGTAACTCAACAAGTCTCCTCTGACATTTGCGTCCAAACCTGTAACCAGTGCCATCTAGCACATATACGCCCTGGCAGATTCTCTTCCAAAGCCACTTACCATCCTGACCACTGTTATCAGGTCAAAATCCTGGAACTCCCTTCCTAAACACTGTTGGTGTACCTGCCCCATTCCTCAATGGACTGCAGCCATTCAAGAAGGCATCTGACCACCACCTTGTCCAGGGCAATTAGGGATTAGTAATAAATGCTGGCCCAGCCAGCAACCTCCAGATCAACAAATTTGGTGGTTCAGTGCCAGATCTTGTTTGATATCTCTCCTGGTGAAGCACTGTGTGAGGTTTTGTTGTGTTTGATGGGTTGAATGGCCTCCACTAGTATTTATGTTCCCTGTCCTCACCTTGCTTTGGCAGACAATTCAAAAATTCTCAAAACCCAGATTGATTTGTATCAATGGCGTGAAAGTGTGAGCAGTTCAATGGAGTGAAGCGCTAGACGTGGGCTTGGAATTCGACCCAGCCAATCAACTCAGACCAAGAACCAGGTGTACTCTAACCTTAGAGTCTGAATCTTGTTGGTTCATCCCAAATCAAAGGCTAGAACGTAAAATCCGGTGAGGTGCCATGCTAATGGAGTGTTGCATTGCTTACAAATAGGTTAGCATCTAGAAGCTAAACACATGTTCCTAACAAACTCCATCTTGGTACAAAGCCACTGGAGATACTCTAGCTTAGAAGTAATTGAATTTCAGATCATTGAAATGTGAGATGCACCAAGTTTATGTATATTTGTATATATATTGTGCAAATCATATTTCATGAACAAGTATTAACTGGAAATTGGTGGACTTCAGTGTTATTGTAGAAAACTGTTGATCTCGAGCTGACGTGTTGACAACGGCCCCTGCCTGCTCGATCTTTCTTTGGATTTGAGGGTTTTTTCCATTTTTTGGGGAGTGGGAGGAGACCAGCAAGGCTGTTAATTTCAATAAATAGCAATTGTGCAATTTACAGAACCCATCCTCCCTGGGTGGAACTTGTACCAACAAAGTATTTATTGTACACATTAGGTAAGATTAGTTTGTGGCAAATAGTTGTGGGCATACAAAGTTTAATCATTGTCAGTTCAATTGTATGAGTCTGTGCAAGAGTGAATTCATACAGTACACAAGCAAAGGCAGTGATTTTTGGACAGTTGAGTTCCTTATGTTGCATTTTAATTGAAGATCTTTCAACAAACAAAACAACTTATTTTTTATCCACTCATGGGACAGGGGCGTTGCTGGCTGGTCCAATATTTATTGCCTGTCCCTAGTTGCCTTTGAGAAGTGGCCTACTTGTGTGAGTTGCCTTCATGAACCGCTGCAGTCCATGTTCTGTATGTTGACCCACAAGCCCTTAGAGAGGGAGTTCCACAATTTTGACCCAGTGATAATGCCGAGACGACGGTACTTTTCCGAGTCAGGATGGTGAGTAACTTGGGGTTGTGAAGGGCGGGGGGAGGAGTCTTGCAGGCGCCTTGTGTTCCCACATATAAGACACAGTACCTTTAAACATCATAAACCTTCTGATTGTTTATGTCCACTCTTTCTCCAGGGTCTGTGCTACACACTTTGTTAATTTCAAGGTGGATATAGTGGGCCATATCTGGTGGGACCCGTACATCTCAAGATCTGCATGTTGCCAAAAGCATGCAGTAATTTGACTAAATGGCACTGATGTTCCATTTGAAAACTTGCTGCTGGTCGAGCCTGCACCATCTAATCTGGGCCATGAGTGATATTCTCACCATGAATTGCCCTGCAACACAATACCAGGCATTTAAAAAGAACTGATCATCTTGTGCGGAGTTAAGTTGAAACTTTATTGCTGGAACAGCACAGCAGGTCAGGCAGCATCCAGGGAACAGGAGATTCGACGTTTCGGGCACAGGCCCTTCTTCAGGAATGAGCAGAGAGTGTTCAGCAGGAGAAGATAAAAGGTAGGGAGGAGGGACTTGGAGGAGGGGAGTTGGAAATGTGATAGGTGGAAAGAGGTCAAGGTGAGGGTGATAGGTATATGGAAGTTTCCCTTGGGGCCTTGGAGAGAAGTGAGGGGGGAGGTGTGGGCGCAAGTGTTGCACCTCCTGCGGTTGCAAGGGAAGGTGCCGGGAGTGGTGGTTGGGTCGGTGGGGGGTGTGGATCTGACAAGGGAGTCGCGGAGGGAGTGGTCTCTACGGAAAGCTGATAGGGGAGGGGAGGGAAATATATCCTTGGTGCTGGGGTCTGTTTGGAGGTGGCGGAAGTGACGGCGGATGATGCGCTGTACATGGAGGTTGGTGGGGTGGTAGGTGAGGACCAGTGGGGTTCTGTCCTGGTGGCGGTTGGAGGGGCGGGGCTCAAGGGCGGAGGAGCGGGAAGTGGAGGAGATGCGGTGGAGGGCACCGTCGACCACGTCGGGGGGGGAAATTGCGGTCCTTGAAGAAGGAGGCCATCTGTGCGGAGTTAACCCATACATCCCTGGCTAATGTATCACACTGTATAAGTAGTGTGTTTCACTGGACTTTGGACAAATGTACTGAAATTACTGATACTAAGACGTCATTTGATACAAATGATAATGTGAGCTCAGGTCATCAGTGTGAGAAACTAATTGTGGTGCTTATCCTAAACCTGAGCAGTAGATCTGTAATGCCATGTTCCTGCCCAATTTCCAGGTTTCCTTCGCCTACTTTCCTGCAGCCACCTCTTAAACCTATTCTTCAAACCTGCTTTCTGTTCGATCTGCTTGCACATATTGTGATAGGACTTCAACCCAGAACCTCTGACCCAGAGTTAGGAACACTGCCACTATGCTACAAGAGCCCCTGTTTAAGATTGCACCTTTTTTATCGGACCTGTTCAGAAGTAATTACAGTAGACTTCTGTGGCCCAGAGTCAGAGTCTTAAACATTGACGAGAAATAAATTACTTTCATGTCCCCTGGGGAAAGTTCTAAATCACATCACTTCAAAAGCAGTTCATTGACTGCATAGCTATTGTGTGGGAAAGAGACAGCCAGCTGTGCAGAGACAGTATTGAGTTAATGTCCAGATTATTCTCTTTGGCAATCTTCTCCATTTAAACATCTGACCTTGTCTTCCCTGCTTGAACATTTTTGATTTAGTTCCTGAGCTGCTCCAAGGCTCGGACAGACTGTGGGCTGAATTGGTTCCCCCCTGTCACCGTGTCATAAACCTCTGTTATCCAGCTTCCTGTTTGCACTGAATGTTTGACATCTGAGATGTGAGCGAGACGTAAGAGGAATCACTGGTTAAACTTCTAGTTTTCATCAAATCGCTCTGTTGGCTCTTAACTGTGATGCTGAGCAGCTTGAGAATTGGTGTTGTGGTTGTTCTCCTTTGTGTCACTCTAGCTGTAGTTCTCAGATGCTGAAATTGAGCTCTGCTCAGAGTAAACGGTGGCGAAGTTTTTCTGCTGGGTACTTTGCTGACCATTGACTTCAACTGCTCAGCTGGGCTTCCCCCTGTTATTTTTTCCTCTTATTACCATCCCACAACTCATGGGTCCACCTTTCGGCTTTTGAAAATACATGCGGATGTTCCAAATCCTTGGTGCTTTTAGCTGTTTGTTCTTTTTCTGCCTTTCTCGGTTGTACTGACCTTTGGGTCTCAGTGAGCAATCAGTGTCACTTTCTCGAGCAATGTGTTCCCTAGCTGTTAGTCGGTAACAGGACTCTGTGTCCTTTACTCTTGTGTCAGTATGCACTGTCTTATTGAGGAGTTTGCTTATCTTCCAGTCCCAGTTCTGATAAACATGGCTACACCCAAACAAAGATGTCAGGAGTTTGGGCTAACTCCCTGGTCAGGAGCTTGTTTAACCGTCTTTAAAAATCCAACCTACAAATTGCCTGAATTTGTTTTTCCCTGTGGTGAATGTAGTTTTATTTTACCTTGGAACTTTTCACCACTCTTGCAGAGCAGCTTTTGAAGTTTTTTTGTGAATTACTTTTTCGTTCAGGACACAAGGCAGCAATTCTTTTTTCAAAAATATTCTTTGTATATAAAGATCTTTTTACGAATACAGTCACTAACATAGTTTGGTTCTGTATAGTCTTTGCAAATGAAGAACATACAAACATTGAATTTTGACGTTGCCAACAGACAAACTCAAGGCATTTCTTTCTTATGCAAGATGCTATTACATATATTTGAGGAACTGGGAAGGTCTAATAACTGAATGGACCCCCCATTGTTCTTTCTCAGAAAGACCTTAATCAGTGGTCTTTCCCCACTGCGCCTTGGCAGCAGCTGCCCCAAACTCTAGCATGTAGTCCTAGAGTTTGGAATGTGCAAGTCTGCAATACTCAATCGAGGTCAACTCCTTACACTGGACAGTAACTGCATACATCAGCAGATTAATCATAGGATACTTACAGTGTGGAAACAGGCCCTTTAGCACAACAAGTCTACGCTGACTCTCCGAAGAGTACCCTACCCAATCCCATTCCCCTGCCCTATTACTCTACATTTCCCCCGACTAATGCATCGAACCTACCCATCCCTGAACACTTATGGGCAATTTAGCATGGCCAATTTCACTTAACCTGCACATCTTTGGATTGTGGGAGGAAACCGGAGCACCAGGAGGAAACCCACACAGACACAAGGAGAATGTGCAAACTCCACACGTGCAGTCGCCCAAGGTTGGAATTAAACCCGGGTCCCTGGCGCTGTGAGGCAGCATGCTAACCACTGAGCCACTGTGCTGCTCAAGATTACTAGGTTGAGAATAGGAATTTCATTTCTCGGCTGGTGATTGGGGATGCAGGTTTCAGAACACTGAACAATAAGTCCATAGTCCATTGTATATTAGTGACCGTGTCTTTATCTAATTAACTTTCACATTCCTTAGACACAACCTTAAACAGGTACAGTTTCACAATGGTTATGTCACTATACTAGTAATCCAGAAGTCCAAACCAAAATTTGAAATTTTGGTTGGGAAATGTTCCTTCAGTCAGCCAAATAAATCTGCTGTTAAGAGGCTAGTCTGAGTAATGTTGACCCTGAAATGATCAGATCGTTATAAAAACCCATTCACTTCACTGATGTCCTTCAGGCGAGGAAATCTGTTGGCCTTGCCTGTATAGCCCCAGACCTGTCTCCTAACCCACAGCAGACTTTAAACTGCCCTCTGAAATACTGTAGCAAACCACTAAGTTGTACTGAAGAAAACAACAGATCACAATCTTCTCAAAGGCAGTTGGGGGCAGAGCAATAAATATTTGTCAACAAAGCCTGCACGCCATGAATGAATAAAATAAAAGACAGTTCAGCCTGCTGTTTGCTTATTCTTTGCAACCATGTATTAACCCGTTAACGGGTGTAATGAGAGGCAGCCTTCTTCTTCCTCAGTCAGCTATTGTCTCGGCAACTCAGTTCCTGCAGCAATGTCTGCCCCTCTCAGGTCTCAGATGGGCATGTTTGCTGCTGTTCAAAGACTTGACCTGATGGGCTACTGGCATCCAAAGCACTATTCCGGTTGCCAGGGTTCCAGAGCCAGAGTTAGATCTTACAACACCAAGCTGTACAGCCCCTACTGCATTCTTCTTTACTGGCTCCATTCCACACTCTTTCAAACTTCTTTGACAAAGGGAAAAGTCTTTCAGACAGCGGTTGTGGGTTGGGTGTTTGAGGTGGGTGAAGTACTTTCACCTTCAGTTTGTGATTGAGTCAAAGCTGAATTAGGCGTAACTGGATCTTAAGATTCTGGAGCTGCCAAACCACCTATACTCCCAATTTAATGTGCTTGGAGGATTTGTACAGTTTAGCAAGTAATGACTAGAAAAGTCAATCTTAAGGCACCGCATCCACAAGCAACCACTCCCTCCACCACCGACACTCTGTAGCAGCAGTGTGTATTGTCTACAAGATACACTGCAGATATTCACCAAAAATCCTGCAAAAGAACCTTCCAAACCCATGACCGCTTCCATCCAGAAGAGCAAGGGTAGCAGATATGTGGGAACACCACTCCCTGCAGGTTCCCCTCTCTGAGCCACTAATCATCCTGATTTGGAAATATATTGCCGTTCCTTCATTGTTGCTGGGTCAAAATCCTGGAATTTCTTCAGTGGTATTGTAGGTCAGCCCACAGCAGGTGAACTGCCGTGGTTTAAGAAGGTTCTTAAACCACCATCTTTCCGAGGGCAGCTAAGAACGGGCAATAAATGCTGGACCAGCCAGCGATACCCATGTCCCACGAATGACTTTTGTTTAGAATTAGCCTTGTGGCTTCAATTGCTGCTAGTTCTTCATGGGTTTACTCGTAGGTTGGTTTCCAAGCTTCCTGGTATCATGGCCTGGTCCTACTGCTGACGTCGGTTGCCTTGTGATACTCTCTGCATTGTCTCAACAAGCTATTCAGTTCAGAAAACCATCCCTGAGCTGAAAACGGATTGGAAGTAGCGTTAGAGTATAAAAATCACACAGCTTCAGGTTATCGACCAACAGGTTTATTGGGAAGTATTAGCTTTCAGAGCATTGCTCCTTCATCAGGTAACTACTGGGGCAGGGTCATAAGACACAAAATTTTGTAGAAAAATAAATCTTGCTATTGCTATAAAATCTGTGTCCTTCGAGCCTGTCCCACTATGTGCCTGGTGAAGGAGCAGTGCTCTGAAAGCTAGAAATTCCAAATAAATCTGTTGGACCGTAACCTGGAGTTGTGTGATTTTTAACTTTGCCCACCCCAATTCAACACCGACACCTCCACATCAATCAAAGAACAGACATATAAAGAAATGATTGGTGTGTGAAATCTGTAAATAATCGCAACTTTGTGTGCAGGCTCTCATGAATTAATGAGCATAAGAAATCATATAATTTGAGAGTAACGTAAAACTAATTCTAATAAAATTTCCATTCGTATTTTGACTCTTTTCAATCTTTCAGGTCTTCTTAGGGTTCAGGTTTGGGATTGATGACGTTGTACTAAATAAACATTTAGAATGTGCTTATGTAGTTTAGTGAGTTCCCTATTACTGTACTTTAACCGAAGTAAGAACTTGAATTTATATAGCTCCTTGCACAATTTTAGGATACTTCACAACAACAAGATATGGTTGAAGTGTGGCCACTATTGTACTGTGCACAAATTCAATTTGTGCACGGTAAGCTCCCACAATCAGCAATAAGGTAACGAGCTAATAGGCTGTTTCCGTGAACACAATTGAGGGATAGATTGAGCTGGAACGTTGGGGAGATTATTTTTTCTAAGTATTGGAGTGAATTGACCCAACCCTCAGCAAAATAATATTTTGTAAAATAAAGCGATCACTCCTGGAACGTGTTTATTACAAGCTTTGAGAATCTGCCTGCAGGCTTCTGGTACAGTATTAGAAATCTTTGGAGGAAAAACTGAAGAATGGTAGCTATGCACAACTAACTAAGAGGATGGACAGGGTCTTTGTTTAATGTCTCACTCAAAGCGAGCACCTCTCGCAGTGTCGCACTCCTCACTTCCACTTCCTACACTTTCCCCTTTGGTTACATTCTTGTTGTTTCTGGAGTGAGATTGAAATCCTCATTGCTGTGCAGTACCCTGAGATTGTGGAAAGAGGTAAATGAATTAATGTTCTTAGTTGGGTTAAATTGGAGTAATGGGGATCTTGCTAAACTATCTAAGCGTGTACTAAATATATATTTAGTCCAAAGTGATAAATCCCCACCCTGAACCCCAAGAGAACTCAAAAGTTTGAAAAGAGTCAAAATATGAATATTTAATATCCTTCGACTTTCTGACTTGTAGACAAATCTACAGAAATTGCATGGAATCATATAGCAGGCGTGACCATTTCAACGCATTATTTGCTTTAGAAATCTGTCACCCTCTCAGACAGGGGACTGTAAAAATGGCCATTAACTTGCTCATCTATCATTAGATTTCTAAATGGGTTTGCACTTGACATTTTTTCCATCTGGTTACAAGGTAGTTTGAGATTATTTATGAAGCGCTCTATAAATCCATGGTATTTTCCACAGCTGTGTTTATTTCAACATGTATTCCAATGAGGTATTTTCTGTTCTAATAGCACTGGGCTGTTTAACTGGCTGGAAATGTGTTGCTGGAAAAGCGCAGCAGGTCAGGCAGCATCCAGGGAACAGGAGAATCGACGTTTCGGGCATAAGCCCTTCTTCAGGAATGAGGAAAGTTTGTCCAGCAGGCTAAGATAAAAGGTAGGGAGGAGGGACTTGGGGGAGGGGCGTCGGAAATGTGATAGGTGGAAAGAGGTCAAGGTGAGGGTGATAGGTCAGATTGGGGTGGGGGCGGAGAGGTCGGGAAGAAGATTGCAGGTTAGGAAGGCGGTGCTGAATTTGATGGATTTGACTGAGACAGGGTGGGGGGAGGGGAAATGAGGACAAAGTCAGGACAAGGAGTTCCCAGGGTTATTTCTGAAAGTGACCTCTGTAGAGGGATTGTACAGCTACCATATGAGCTATCTGAGCTGTATTCATTTGGAGCACTCATCATTGGCCAAGTGTAGTAGCCTTTGATTAGCTGCAGCATAGACTCACCAGAATGATGCTGGGACTTGATGTGTTAAAATCAGACCAAATTGTGTAAACCTGCCTAGTACTGCCTTGAGTATTGGAGATTGAAGTATGAGCCAGGGTGTTTAATAGTTTCAAATACTTTGAGACACTGAGAAGCCATTTGGCCTCAGGAAAGGGACATCATTTTAAAGTTCTGATCTAGGGCACTCGAGGGAAATCAGGAAGTACCTACTCGCACAGTGATTAGATTAGATTAGATTACTACAGTGTGTAAACAGGCCCTTCGGCCCAACAAGTCCACACCGACCCTTCAAAGAGCAACCCACCTAGACCCATTCCCCTACATTTTCCCCTTCCACCTAACACTAGGGGCAATTTAGCATGGCCAATTCACCTAACCTGCACATATTTGGACTGTGGGAGGACACCCACGCAGACATGGGGAGAATGTGCAAACTCCACACAGACTGAGGTGGGAATTGAACCCTGTCTCTGGCGCTGTGAGGCGGCAGTGCTAACCACTGTGCCACCGTTATTGACAGAAACTGGAAATCTTTTCCTTCTGACATGCTGTGGATGCTTTCATGATGTGATAAAGATTCAGGAAGACTATCTAGCAATTTTCAACACTGCTAGGTATCAAAGCACCTTTTGAAGTTCAAATGTAGTGAAGGATCATGGTAGCTGATTTGAAACAAACTCCCACAGTGCAGTATAATACAGTCAGATCTGATATACCACAGGAGTTCCATTCTTGTGCAATCCCATGTTATCAGAAAATCGTGTAATAGCAGCACCATTTAACTAATGGGGCTGGAATTGTGTTATAACCAATACACGTTTTAAAGGTTTGTGCTGCAGAAACACTGTCCCCAGTTTATCAATCATAGCAAATTTGCATTAACGAAGTGCACATTCTGGCAGAACAACCTGTATTGATCAGTAGTTCTTTAGTTCACTATGTTGAGCAAGGGACAAATATTGGCGATGGACATGAGGTTAATTGACTTCTTGGTCCTGTGCACTGTTATTCCATGTGCTGCTGGCTGCTCTCCCCTGTTTTAGCTCCATAAATACAAGGACATTCAAAACCCTGCTGTCGTTGTCTTAAATTGCAGCTAACCCCATTCCTTGTGCTCCTCGTTGAGCAATATGTTGAATTGAAAATTCTTATCCTCATTTTCCAATTCATCTGTGACCTCATTTCATCCTAACTCTATAATCGGCTCTGTCCTCCCAGTCCTCAGAAGTATCTAATTTTGGTTATTGGTGGTCATGCCTTTGGCTACCTAGGCCTCAATCCGAGATTTCCTCACTACACCTGCCCAGGCTCTGTCTCATGTTGTCTTTAAGATACCTCTTGAAACCTTGAAATCTGACCTAACAGGTGTGTCTGAACCTAATAGTACCACAGAATCCCTACAGTGCGGAAAGAGGTCATTTGGCCCATCTCCAGTCTTGTGAAGAGCCTAGCTTCCCTACCTTATCGCTGTAATCCTGGACATTACGGGGCAATTTTTAGCAGAGGCAATCCATCTAGCCTGCACATCTTTGGGCTGTGGGAGGAAACCAGAGCACCCAGAGGAAACCCACCCAGACACGGGGAGAATGTGCAAACTCCACACAGACAGTCACCCGAGGGTGGAATAGAACCCAGGTCCCTGGCACTGTGAGGCAGCAGTGCTAACCACTGAGCCAACATCTCAGCACTTCATTTTATAATGGTCCTGTAAGCATCTTTTCATTAGGTTAAAGACGTAATGTGTATATATACGTTATTGTCGATTGGCTTTAGTTTATTAGGAGATGCGGAGCTTCTGTGAATAAATGGAGTTGAGATACAGATCAGCTGATTGAATGGTAGTGCAGGTTTGTTATAGAGTTGGCAAAGGCTTGGTGCCTGAATGGCCTCCTGCTGTTGTTCTTCAAGGGAACTCATCCACTTGTAACTGTGTCTGAATTCTGCTCCTGACCATGACACTCAAAGTTAGCTGAAAAGTTCCAAACCGTGAAATAAAATCCTTGCAAGCTCTTGGCTTGTTTGATGGTGGCTGGACAATTTTAGTTTTTATATTGTGAGGCGGATTTGCTGAGAGTTGGCTCAGTTTGAATCCGGTTTTGCAAAGACCACTGATGTTTCACGGATGTCAATTACAGTTTTGGAACTCTCAGCTCTCTGGCTATAACTCAACACTCCTCTGGGCCAGAGCAGTTTATGCTAACATTCCCAGGGGCATATAACCATGCATTTCACTTTGGAAGCTGTAGCATAGAATGATTCCTTCATAACTCGCAATATGTAGGGGAGAACACACATTGATGTGACTTCTTACAACCTGAATATGGGTATGAAAAGAAGGGGTTTGGAGGGATATGGGCCAGGTGCTGGTGGGTAGGACGAGGTTGGGTTGGGATATCTGGTCGGCATGGACGGGTTAGACCGAAGGGTCTGTTTCTGTGCTGTACATCTCTATGATTCTATAAATAGGCATCGTTCCAGCCGTATTGAGGAATTCAGAATCTATGCCTGTGCTCCTCCTCCACTGTGTTAAAAACATTGACAGAACACCTTGTCTGCTCTCATTAAGGAACATCTATGTCTGAATCTTTCAAAGGAAACAGCCAGATGGGGAGTCGATGGCATCATTGGGGAAACCAGGCTTCAATAAACGCTTCACTGTTTTAGCAGTTCATCTTAATGAAAGAGTCCAGTGTCAGCACTCTGCCATCTCATTCATTTGCAAAAGGCACAAAACCACCTTTGAATATTTCGGGAAAAGGACTGCAACGGATTGTGATTTAAGAGAGGGTGTGGCTATTCAGAGACCTGCCAGCTCATGGTACTCCGAGTGTTACACTGAGCTCCTTGTGATAGTCCAAGTCACATGGGAAGATTGTTCTCCTGTCCTGTGCCCCTCCAGTTTGCACAGGTATCTTTCGTCCAGGACTGTTAGCTCAGGTGGAAGCCCACAGAATTGAGGGCAAATTACCAATACAGCTGGGAAATTTGTTGAGTAGTAGGTGACGGAAATGTGGGATGATGAGTAGACATTGTGACCAGAGGTGTCCCAAAAGGATCTGTGTTAGGCCTTCAATTATTCACATTATTTAATAATGACTTAGATAATAGCATGGAAACTCCATATATTCAAATTTGCTGATAACACAAAATTGGGTGGTTCGTGGAGATGATAGCATAAAATTATAAAGGTATGTTGATAGACTAGGAGAATGGGTAAATATGTGGCAGATGGAGATAGGCCTGAGGCCTGGTGAAGGAGAGTGAAAACAGCCAAGGCTGTCCATACTGACACCTCTCTCCCTCCCATGTCTGTCACACACTCACCACTAACACCATCCCATACCTGACACCAACTCTCACTCACACATTCACTGTCTAACTCCCCCTCTCACTCACACTCTTTTTCTCTCTCTCTCTCTCTCTCTGACACACACTCTCACTCTCACTCATGCAGTCTCATGATTTCTCATGCTGTCTCTCACATTTACACTCTCACGCTCATGCTAACTCTCTCTCACACTCATGCTCATGCTTTCTCCCTCCATTCTCTCTTTCTCACTCTCGCTCTCACAGGCTCACACTCGCTCTCTTTCTTGCTCTCTCACCATGTCTCTTTCACCTTCCCTCTCTGTCATGCTGTCTCTCGCTCTCTCTCACATTCTCGGCTTATTCTCAGGCTTGCTTTCTCTCTGTCTCACACTCGTTCTTGCTCGCCTCTCACTCACGTGAAGGTGAGAGAGAGAGAGAAAGAGAGAGCGACAGTGTTAGAGAGAGATTATGCCTCACAAATTTGTTAGAGTTCTTTGAAAAAGTGACCAGGAAGGTTGACGAAGGCTGGGCGGCATATGTAGTCTCTATGGATTTCATTAAGGCCTTTGATGAAGTTCCGCATGGCAAGCTGCCCTGGAAGTTTAGATCACAAGGAATCCAGGGTGATCAGTCAGGCCATTGAGTATAGAAGTTGGGGAGTTATGTAAGGTTTGTGAAGTTATGTTGCAGTTGTGCAGGATGTTGGTGATGCTGCACTTGGAGTACTGTGTTCAGTTTTGGTCATCTTGTTATCGAAGGATGTCATTAAACTGGAAAGAGTGCAGAAGATAATTACAAGGATGTGGCCAGAGCTCAATGTCTGAGTTATAGGGAGAGGTTGGACAAGCTAAGGCTTTTTTCTTCACAGTGTAGGAAACTGAGGGGGAACCTTATATAGGTCTATAAGACCATGAGAGGCATGGATAGGCTGAATGCAGTCCTTTTCCTAGGGTTGGGGTTTCAATGACTAGAAGGCATCAGTTTAAGATTAGATGGAAAAGGATAAAAGGGAACCTGAGGGGCAATGTTTTTACACAGAGGATGGTACACATATGGAATGAACTGCATATGGAAGTGGTTGAGGTGGGTACATTAACAGCATTTAAAAGGCATTTGGACGAATACATGGATAGAAAAGATTTAGAAGGATATGCCCCAGTGCAGGGAAATGGGGTTAGTGTGGATGGACATTTTGGTTGGCATGGAACATTTTGGGCCAAAGGGCCTGTCTCTGTGCTGGTGAATTCTCTGACTAAATGGCTCTCGCGCGCTTTCTCTCGTTTGCTCTTTCTCTCTCTCTCGCAGGTGGGCACTATCTCTCATGTGCTCATGCTCTCACTCTCACACTCGCTAACCCTCAGTCTCACACACATTGACATTCGCTCTCTCTCGCACACACACACACGCAGACACACACACATTCTCACTCTCACTCTCCCTCACTCACACTCACCCTCACTCACACTCACCCTCACTCACACTCACCCTCACCTTCTCTCACCCTCACCTTCTCTCACCCTCACCTTCTCTCACCCTCACTCTCTCTTACCCTCACTCTCTCACTCACACACACTCGCACACACTCGCACACTCACTCACACACTCTCTCTCATACACACTTGCGCGTTCTCTCACGCACTCTCTCGCGCACTTTCTCGCGCACTCACTCTCAGACATATTCACACTCACTCTCTCACACTCTCTTTCTCACACTCTCTCTCTCACACTCTCTCTCTCAGACTCTCTCTCTCACACACTCTCTCACACACTCTCTCTCACACTCTCTCTCTCACTCTTTCTCTCTCACACTCTCTTTCTCTCACACTGTCTCTCTCTCACACCCTCTCTCTCACAAACATACAATTAAATATACATATTTTACACATTCCTACATCATTCTCTCATGCTCACACACAGACACATGCCCAGCTTAGTTGATGAAGTAAACATGATTTACAGAGACATAAATGATGGGTGGAATAATGAGACCCTCCCAACCCAGAAAGTAATTTGTCCAGTTCTAGCTGGTGATGTTTACCTGGGGGAACATTCTGAACATGTTCCAATGAATGTGTTGAGCTCAGCAGCATTTCTCTATTTCTGTTTGCCTTTCAGGCTCGGCCTGTTTAGCTCCTTGAGATTTGTATGGTCTTAGCTCCATAAAAACAACCTTCTCAGAAAGGCCAAGGTTATATCATTGGATTAATAATCTGGGGGCTGTGATTTCAAATCCGATCCCGGCATCTCAGGACTTTGGATTCAGTTTGAAAAATCTGGTACTTGAATAATCACTTGGCAGCATGGAATGCGACTTTTGTTGAAAAAAGAAAGCAGTTGTACATAATGGCAAGAATACCAAATTCAAAGGGAGCAAAGGTCTATACTGTGGAGTGCTGATTGTTTGGCAAGTTGGCTCTGAATGGTCTAAGTATTACCTTGGGGAATGAACCAGGGACTCCTTGATCCCAGCGCTTTGTCTTCATTTGCACCCGGTAAAACGTTCATTCTATTGTAGAGAACAGACCCTTTCAAAGGTACAAAAAATATAGTTTCTTACAAGAGTGATACTATGGCTTTGAGAGGTGTATTTTGAAGAGAGGTTTTAAGCTAGAGGTGGGTGTTATCGCTTCCAAACCAATAAAGTAGGCAGCTTGTGAGATCTTGTGCTTTTTTAAAAAAGTTAGAACAATAGTAGCAGCATGAATGGATGGAATCAGGCTTCCACAGAACAAGGGTTTTAATTTAGCTTTCAGTAGTTGTTAGGGATTTGAAGTTTCCAGTGGAAGCTGCGATCCATTTCTCAGCCACAACAAAAAGCTGGAATTTTCACTCTCTGCCAGAATTTTCTCCTGGCAATCTTTTCTACTGAACTGGCGAAGCATCACGTATGAGGCAGTCTATTTTACTGAATTTGCCTTTGCCAAGGTTGTGTTTATGGGATGTTGTTAGATTGAAACAGTTGCTGTTTAGTAGTTAAACAATCTATTGTTCTGTTAATTTTTCCAATAGAGTTAAAGTTTTATCATTCCTCCTTTCTTTTGTTTGTATTTTACCCAGGTGTAAGAATAAAGTATGTTTTGCTAAATGCTGGGTAGCATGACTAATTGAATTACATCTGGAACACAGCACCTTACACTTGCCTTTAAATAAGATAAAAGTCAGGGTCTAGGTTATCTCTTTGATATATTTGAATGGGGTTGGTCTGGTTTGTAACATGTACAGGTTATTTTGCTATAACGCATGTTTTGTTAGCACAAATTGGCTGTTATGCGATTTGATGAATTGTGGGTGTTGTTTGGCTAACACAAACTTTCTGCTGAACGGGTACAATGGTTTTCTACTCGCAATCTTCCACAGTGTGATTTTCCATAGTGTGATTTTTGTCTCGCGCAAGGTTGTAGAGGAACACAGCTATCGCGATACAGCAGAACGACCTGTAAATGAATTACTTTGTGAACCCGACTGACAATCTTACACTGGGTTTTAGAACAGTTCTGAGCAGACTTGGGATTGTTCAATAAGTGTTCGATTGTGAAATCACATCTTCTGGTAGACATTATATTCTCAGTTTTGCAAGAGCAGTCTGGTTGAGTGTAGTCAGTGCTCTGCCTGTTATAAGCATTTTATGATTAGAACTAATAAATGTGGTCAGGTAGAATAATTCCCTGGTCCATTCTTGGCAGTGTCTTGACCGATTGGCCTACCTTCCACCAATCAGCATTCTGGTTCTCATACAGGGTAAAGCGTTTGAAATGTATCATTCTTGTGAATGTATCCTGAAGAATGCAAGAACCAAAAGCTTTGTGAGTATCTCTTCTCAGCAGTACCCAAGACCTGGCATTAGTAGAAGTAACCAGGATTGTTGTAAAAACCCACTTGGTTCACCAATGTCCTTTTCTGGAAAACTGCCCCTCTTACCCAGTCTGGGATTACACCTGACTCCAGTCTCCAGTCTCTCCCTGGTTGACTTGTAACAGCCCATTGAAGTAGCCTCACAAACCTCCTCAGCTGTTGGAAGCCATTATCGGTGATTCTCCACCGCTTCTGAAATGGCCCCAGCAAATCCCTAAGTTAAAGGGCAGGTTGGGACCGCCAATAAATATCAGCTGTGTCATTGACTCCCATGTTGCATGAAATAAATTTTTAATAATTAACTAAGAAAATAACTACATGCATTTTAAATCACAAGTTTTACAACCTCCAGTGAAACCCTCAAGTGTCAATCACCCTTCAGAAGTAAGCATCAGGGCAGCCAACTTGCACACAGTCAGCTCCCATCAGAAAATGGTCAGATCGCCTGGTTTTATGATGATGATGGCGGGCTAAGTACTGGTCAGGGCAGAACTCTCTGAAACAGTGTATTAGAATCATACACATCCTCCTGAGAGGACAGACAAAGCCCCGGTTTGGCAGGAGGTTGGCGATGCAACGTTCTGTAAGAGATGAGAGCGGCGGTAGGCCATTGAAGCTGCTCTGCCATTCAGTGAAATCCTAGCTGATTTGATGATCTTAAGCTCCACTCTCTTTCTTTCCTTTTCTCCATTATCCTTGATTCCCTTACTGATTAAAACAAATCTGTCTAACCCGGCCTTCAATACCTTTAAAGATGCAGCCTCAACAACTCACTATGGTAAAGAAGTCCACAGATTCATTGTCCACTGAGAGAAGAAATTTCTCCTCAGCTCTGTCTTAATTTGGCTACCCCTTATTTTGAGATGAAGCCTTCTGGTTCTAAACTGCCCAAAACAGGAAATAACCTTTCCACGCCCACCTTGTCAAACCCCCTAAAGATCTTGCATGTTTGAATATGGTCATCTCTCATTCTTCCGTATACCAATGCATACAGGCCCAATCTACTCAGCCCCTCCTCCTAATTCGGCTCCTCCTTACATGAATTCAGCCAAGTGATGCTTCTCTGAGCTGCCTCCAATGCCAGTACATATGTCCTTAGATAAGGGGCCCAAAACTGATCACAGTATTCCAGCTGTGATCTGACCTGCACAGTTCTGACAAGAACTCACTATTTTTAATACTCCTTTCCCTTTCAAGTAAAGGTCAGTATTCCATTTGCCTTCCCTATTATCCACTGAACTCAGCTGCTATCTTTTTGTGTTTCATGTGTGAAGTCCCCAAAAGCCCTCTGTTTTGTTTCATTCTGTATTTGTTCCCTGGTTAAATAATCTTTC
This sequence comes from Chiloscyllium plagiosum, assembly GCF_037043375.1. Taxonomy (NCBI): domain Eukaryota; kingdom Metazoa; phylum Chordata; class Chondrichthyes; order Orectolobiformes; family Hemiscylliidae; genus Chiloscyllium; species Chiloscyllium plagiosum. The sequence goes on from NW_028270149.1 coordinate 84,554,898, forward strand.
AATATTGAGCTAAGAATTGTGTTGGACTGGTTAGTCTTTGTACTGAGTCCTGAATGCACATATTCTGACCCCTGAGGGGAGAGAGTTATCACTGGGTGAGTTGCAGGGTGGTGGTCGGTAAATTGATTGGAGATGGAGAGACCGTGTGAGTGTTAAGGGAGACTCAGAAGGAAAAGTATAAGGTTGGTAGTCCTGTTTGTGACCATTTGAGTGACACTTCCAGTAGCCGGCAAGTGTATAAACTGCATGAGGAGAGTATTAAATGCAGGTATATTTCCCTCTGAAGTCGAATAGTTTTCAACTGTCACCATGTCGCTAACACAGGAGCACTGTCAATTATTCATAAGCAAGTGACTATATCTCCCAGAGCTTAAAGAAGAGGTAAAATGGAGAGACAGGAATATGGCATTTTGCATTTTATATAGCACCTTTGATAATGCAGAATCCCTTAAGGATCTTCATAGTAATATTAACTAGCAAGAATTGACACCGATCCAGAGAAGGAGAGATTGGGGTGGATGAACCCCAAGTTTTGGTGAGGAGAGGGAGATTTCAGCTTTGTCTTGCAGCGTAAGAGAGAAGCAAAAAGGATTGAGGTCTAGTTGACTAGCTGCCAGTGATGGAGCAGAGGAGGTATGAAAGTACAGGTGACCAGAACTGGAAGAATGCAGCAATCTTGGGATTGTGAGGGGGTGAAGGCATGGAAATGAAGGTTGAAAATTTTTAACTTGCGTTCTTGGACTGGGAGTTGAGTGTGTCGTGCTGGAAAAGCACAGCAGGTCAGGCAGCATCCGAGGGGCAGGAGAATCGACATTTCAGGCGTAAGCCCATCTCTACCTGAAACGTCGACTCTCCTGCCCCTCAGATGCTGCCTGACCTGCTGTGCTTTTCCAGCACCACACTCTCGACTCTGAGCTCCAGCGTCTGCAGTCCTCACTTTCTCCTTCTTGGACTGGGAGCCAGGTTAGATCAACGAGTGCAAGGATTGATTTGTTATTCTTGTGCAACAGTGCGTATTCCATTTTGATATTATAGAGTACTTTTAACTTGGTTCATTTGTTATCCTTTGAGGGGGTATCTTCTGGAGCAGCAGGACCTGTGATAGTGACGGGTGTTACTGAGTCTCAGGATGTGGGAATGGTTTTGGTGTTTGTGGGGTTCTGATGTCACCAGCTCAGCCAGTGTGTGTGAGAGATAAACCGGGTTTCTAAAGTCACTGAGGTTTTGCTGTTGGATCCCATGTCACTGTACAAGAGCAATCATATTGCTGTGTGTTTCTGGGTAGGATGTAAAGCTATCACCAAGCCTGCTTTCATAGTCCCCTGCCTTTTCTGCAACTGAAGCACTTCATACTTGATATGCATCCCATCACTGCGGAGACACAGCTCAGAATGCCAATGCCTTGGGCCAGTTTGGCAGCCGGTCAATGCTCAGCGAGATCGCACAGAAAATGCAAACAGATAAATGACCTGGGGATCTGCTTTGATGACTTGTGGTTGAGGGCTAAATCTAGACCAAGGCACCAACAATGCATCTCTCAATTCCCTCTTTGGATATTCATGAGAGAATTTGGTCATGATCATCACTGATGGTGTGATGTCCCAGACCATCTTAGGGCCCACTGCATACTTTTGAAAAGTCATCACTGTGTTGGAAACATGGCAGCCAGTTTACTTGGACCCGGGAAGTGAAATTGAGAGAGTTAATATTGTCCAGTTTGAGGGGAGGGTACTTCCGTTCAGAGAAGTTTTGTACATCCAGAACATAAAATCCTGTGGCAGGCTTTAAATTGATTGGTGTTTGGGTGAGCAATTATAGTATATAAAATCCAAAGGATAGGACTTCATATAGGTTTGTGACATGATAGCTCAGTGGTCGCACTGCTGCCTCACAGCGCCAGGGACCTGGGCTTGATTCCACCCTCGATCGACCGCCTGTGTAGAGTTTACACATTCTCCCCGTGTCTGAGTGGGTTTCCTCCGGGTACACTGATTTCTTTCCACAGTCCAAAGATGTGCAGGTTAGGTGTATTGGCCTTGCCAAATTGTCCGTAGTGTTCAGGGATATGCAGGATAAGTTGGTTAGCCATGGGAAATATAGGGTTACTGGAATAGAATAGAGGGAATGGGTCTGAGTGGGTAGATCTTTGAAGGGTCAGTGTGGACTCGATGGGCCGAATGGCCTGCTCCCACACTGTAGGATTCTATACTTAAAACAAAATCAGCGACTACATTCAATTGTACTACTGGTGGTTATTTCATTTTGCTTGCCTTCATTGGCTGTTTTCTGTAATGGGCCAGACCAAACCTCGTCAAAATATATTAAGAAGATAGGGTCCAGACTAACTTTTTATTATTTTAAAGGGAAGTGTAAGGCGTTGTATTCCATATGCAACTCAATTGGTCAAACTACTTGACTTTAAGAAAACGCAATTTTTTTTCATACTATGACAAAATGAAAAGGATTGACTTAACTGTAATTATTGAATGCTTAACAAAATAATATATATATACATTGGCTACTCCTAATTCACTGTTCCACTATAGTAACATCCCATAAACACATCATTGGCAAAGGTAAATTCTGTCTCACATGCAATTCTAGCAGCAGGAAGAGAACCCCAGCTGTTAGCTGTAACAGATAGAGGAATATGAGCTTCCACATCCAGCTTCAAGACCCCAGCAACTGCTCAAAGTTAAAACTAAAAATCCTGGTAGTGGCCCCACCATTAAGGGGAGGCGATGGACCAGTCGTATTATTGCTTCACTGTTAATCGAGAAATCAAGATAATGCTCTGGGGCCTATTACGGTAGATGGTGGAATTTGAAATCAATAAATATCTGGAATCTAATAATGACTGTGAATCCATTGTTGATTATCAGGAAACCGCGTCTGGTTCACTGATGTCCTTTAGGGAAGGAAGCTGCCATCCTTACCTGGTCTGGTCTACATGTGACTCCAGACTCGCAGCAATGTGGTTGACTCTTAACTGCAGTCTGAGCAATCAGAGTTAGGCAATAAATGCTGCCTAGCCAGCGACTCCCTCATCCCGTGAATGAACAGAAAAAGAAAACATTTCAGGCCACTTCTATTTTTCCAACTTCCAAGGCTTCACAAGCTGTTCACTTTATTGGTTTTGAGCAGACTGTTCAGTATCTTTGTCTCAAACTCTCTTTATTAAAAACAAAGGACAAAATACACCTCTTTAAGCCATCGTAACATCATATCCCAATGATGGCAATTAAAGTTGCTGCTTTTACTCATCTTATCAACAAAAACCTACATTCTGTGGCCCTGCCTTTTCTAATGTTTTTTTTTAATAAGTTACTGTTTGCACAAGACAGCACTGACAACCGGGACTGTTGCCATTTATTCCTGTTTAGTTGAGTGTTTGTGTTGTATCACACGCTTAATCCTCAACCAAGGCCTTAATTTCTCAAAAGTGTCATTGCTATTGAACTCTGAAAGTATTGAGTTAGATAAAAGTGGAGTTAAACTTCCCAATCAGTGGAGAGGAGGAGTGTAAGCGAGGAATGTTGAGTGCCTTTTCATTAAGTTGGTTATGGGTGGTTGCTGCCAAGGCCAGTATCTGTTGCCCTGGAGAAAGTGGGAGTGGGCTGCCTTCTTGAACTGCTGTAGTCCATAGTATATAGATAGGCGAATAGAGAGAGAGGGTTTTGGCCCAGTGACAGGGAAGGATTGGTGTTCTATTTTCAAGGCAGGATGGTGAGTAGCTCGGACAGTAACTTGTAGGGGTTGTGCTCACATGTATTTGCTGCCCTTTTCCTTCGAATCGTGAGTTTGGAATGTGCTTTCAAAAGAGTTTTGGTGAGTTGCTACACTGCTGGGTAGTGCACACTGCTGCTCCTGATCATCGGTGGTTTGTGGATGTTGTGCCAATCAAATGGGCTGCTTTGTCCAGGATGATGCCGAACTTGCTGAGTGTTGTTGGAGCTACACCCATCCAGACAAGTGGACAGTGTTCCAGCACACTCCTGCCTTGTGCCTTAGAGATAGACAGGCTTTGGAGAGTCAAGAGGTGAGTTACTTGCTGCAGGATTCCCAGCCTCTGTATATGCAGTATTTATGTGGTGTGTCCAGCTCTAGTCAATGGTAACTCCCGCCAGGATCTTGATAGTGGTGGATTCAGTAACAATAATGCTATTGAACATCAATAAAAGATGGTTAAAATCTCTCTTTGGGCCCCTCTTATGGCGCTATGGTAGTGTCCCTATCCACGGACTTAGAGAACTGGATTTAAATTCCATCTGCTCCAGAGGTGTGTAGTTACAACTCTGAACAGATTGATTAGGAAAGTAGGTTAATTTAAAAAAAAAATTTCTGATTGGAGATAATCATTGCCTGGCAGTTGTATAGTGTGAAATTTAGTTTATGAAGACTTTTGAATGAGGGTGGAGAGAGACTGTAGAAAGAGATTAAGTAAGAAAGCAGGGTAGTGTTGCAGAATTAACTTTGAATCATTACTAAACACACCCTATACTGTGTGCATAGCCATGTTCACAGTTCACTCGAATTGTTTTGAAAGTTGGAGGACCGGTTTATGTAAAACCTAGATTAGATTAGATTTGGCCCAACCAGTCCACACTGACCCTCTGAAGAGTAACCCACGCATGGCCAATTCACCTGACCTGCACATCTTTGGACTGTGGTAGGAAACCGGAATGCCCGGAGGAAACTCACACAGACACTGGGAGAATGTGCAAACTCCATACAGACAGTTTCCCAAGGCTGGAATCGAACTTGGGACCCTGGTGCTGTGAGGCAGCAGTGCTAACCACTGGGGCACCGTGTCCCTCAAGTATAAAAGATTGAAAGGTGATGTGTTCAAGATATGAATGCAGAAAGGATTACTAACATAGATGCTTTGAAATGATTTCAAAGAGGACAGAATCTTTAAGATAGAGCTTGGTTGTTGAAAAGGAAATTCACGAAGCACTCTTTCACATGAAGGGAGTAGAAACCTGGAATTCTCTTCCCAAAAGATTGTGGTTGCACTGCCACAAGTGGATCTTTCAAGGCTCCAAGTGGTATTTCAAATAAGGAAGGATATCCAAGGATATGAAACGTTGCTGAACTGCAGATCAGTCATGATTTATTTCTGGTACAGCAGACCTGATAAGTTAAACACTTTTTAAAAAATGTTTGGTTTTATCAAGGTCTTCATTATTCTGCTAGGAGCCTAAAAATTGAACTTGAATTCTCGCCAGCACCTGTTATGTTAAAGCAAGTGGTTCAAGAGCATGGCTTTGCCTCTGCAATTCTGTTTGTAGACCAAGTATTTGTCTTAAAGCCTTTCCCAAATGCAGAAAGGAGCCTGTTCTAGAGTGTCAAAAGCAGGTGTGAACATTAGTCCTGTAAGGTTAGCAGCCCTGAACTCATTTAAAATAAAGTCATCGAATTATTAGCACACCGAAGGAGGCTGTTCAGCCATTCATGTCTGCACTGCCTCTCTACAATGATGGAAGAGTCAGGTTTGCGTCTCACCAGCCAAACCGTTATGGAACTAGCCCTCATCCCTGTAAGTCTCTCTGTCAGTTGGTTATGAGGTAGCTTTTGTTACTGGTTAATAGATAGTGATACAAGTAGGCTGACTGACCCCCTTAAGCTGCAAACTATGTAGACATTTAACATTGATTAACGGCCCAGGGTAAGCTACCAGCCTTATTCCACAGTGCCTCCAGATGATCTGAACTTGTGAAACTAAGCGGCATCGACAAAAAGATAGGTATAGAGTTTTCTTGCTTACAAAGGATGAGGCAACTGTTGGTATTCAGAATTGCTTTATTGTAAAGTATATGGGCCCATAACTGAGGTTTAATGGTGCATTAAATCTGGCTGGTTACGAGGGGGCAGGGCCATTAGCAATGTACAGTACATACCTCAGGTAGGTGTGGTAGCCGGAAATCAGCAATCTTACTCCCTTTGATAAAAGGCTGTGGGGCCCAGCTTCAGAAATCAGCCGCAGGCACTGTGAATGAAGCCATGTAGGAAAGGGCTGCCCCTCTCTGGCATTGCATGTTATAAGTCTCTTCTACCATTTTCTCTGTGCCCCTGCTCGATTCAGAGCCCAGCAAGTAGTAGTTGACTGCAGATTGGAGGATTGAGCAGGCCGAAATAGAAAAAGAGGGTGGCCTAGCCAGCATAGACCTAGGAAAGAATATACAGCAAAAGAATCGGACTACCATAAACTGGGGGGAGAGTGCACCATTGTAAATTGGAGATGGGGAGCAAAGGAGTGTACTGTCATAAACTGGAGGTGGAGAGAGGAATCTGTCATCATAAACTGACGAGGGAAAGGATTTGTTGAAAACAGTGCAGGGCTGGTGGAACAGGATGTATTTGCGTAAAATATGCTTGTGTGAATTTCTGGAAGGAAGGGTGCGATTATCATAAACAGAGAAAGCAAAGAAGTGGGAGAATGAAGTAGTTCGAAAGAAGTGCAATTCTGTTGCTAGGGCAACCACTGTGTGTGTGTCTTATGGGGTGAAGGTAGGGAAGAATTGCAAGCATTGACAATTTTCATTGTAGTGTCAATGCAAATTGACTGCACTAGTGTCAAAATGGTGCCCACAGGAGAACGAACGCTCATGTGAAATTGAGAGTAACATATGCTTGTGCAGAGACAGAGAATCAGTGCAGAAGGTGATTTGGGCATTTCCACTGGTCTAACGTTGAGTCATACGCCTGACCTTTAGGTTGAGTCATTTTATGCCATAGCACGTTGGCGCTAATGTGGAAAAGGTCGTAACAACCTGGACCTCCTGTTGGTGGGACTTGCCTTGTCATGGTGCTGAATATCTGTGTTCATTGTTATCTGAAGAAGTCAATCATTGAGTCATCAACAACAGAGTACTATCCAGGAAATGCTATTTATCTTTCATCCTTGCATTGCTTGTTTTGTCGTGTGTGTGTGTGTATATCCACACACGTACCTAGTGGTTCAGAAAAGGTTGTTTGGCTTTGATGGTTGGATGGGTTGTTAAGTCAGACCACAGGATCTGTTGCAATTTGGAGAGCAATGTGACAGGGTGGAAGTGTGCAGTGCGGCCTTGGTCCCAATTGATGGTTCTGAGACTCACAAGAGGAACAACATGTATATATTCAGCCTAGGAATGTGAGCATCACTGACAGTGTCAGCCTTTAGCATGAAGAGCCCATTGGTAGAGAAAACAGTAATGGACAGACTTCCTGATATGGTGAGAGATTGGGAATTGTTGATGACATGAATGTCCTTGCTTTGATATTTTCCAATCAGCCTATTTAGAGATATTATGACATACCCCTGGAGCAGTTGAGACTTGAATCAGACTTGGATCCTGGTTCAGAGGGACACTAACTCAGTGCCACAAGAATGTAAGGTATTTTCATTCACATGTCGCTAAAAGATAGCATTCAGGTGAAGCAAGCATTTAGGAAGGCACATTGGTCTTTATTGCAATTGAGTGGAGGCATAAAGATGTATTGCTGCCATTAGAGTCTTGATGAAACCAGTCCTGGAACATTATGTACAGTTTTTGATTCCTTACTCAAGGAAGAATGTTCCTGCCATCAAGGTAATATTTAATAAATATTCTTTCATGGGATGTGGATGTTGCTGGCAAGACAAACATTTGTGGCCATAATTGCCCTTGAATTGAGTGCTGAGTGTTGTTAGGACAGAGATTGATGGGTTTCTTAATATTAGAGTGATATGGTGATTTTACAGGATGATAGCATTGAGATAGAAGATCAGCCATGCTATGGAATGGCAAAGCAGGTTTGAAGGACACCCCTTGACCTTGCTTTGCCATTCCAGATTATAGCTGCTTCTTTGGGTGAGGATTAAAATAGTTTTAATGTGGTCAATCATGGTTCTAGATGGAACTGGTGGCAGCATTATTTAAGTATGAGATGAATGTTGTATTGTACAAATCTCAGAAAGGGACTATACCTTTAAGACAGCTATACACCGTCGGAACATGTGACACACTAATATGAACGTTCTCCATAACACTGCCTGTGTATTTGGTCAGCAGTTAAGCAATCAGCCAACTAACACTGCTTCAAAACACATCAGAGCATTGCCATTCCGCCAATAAAAGACCAGAACGTATGATAACATGTCCAAACAGGTTGATTGACATTCTTAGGAAAAAGTGAGGACCGCAGATGTTGGAGCTTTTCCTGATGAAGGCCTTTTGCCCGAAATGTCAACTCTCCTGCTCCTCGGATGCTGCCTGACCTGATCGACATTATTGCCGCCTCAACTATGGAGTTCAATCTGAGACATCCTATTAGTAAGCATTGTTGTTAACAAACCTGCAGATATCTGACTCAATCAGAGCCTAATCTTAGTGGGCTAACATCTAGAAAACCATCAAAATTGAGAAGTACGAACACTCGTTAGTTCTTTCAGGCATAGATCAGGATTACTGTGTGGCTGTATCTGGATTTCTGTTTAGATGTGGTGAGCATTACTTAACAGCCAGCCAATGAACAATGGCAGCCATGCAACTGCATTCAGTTCAGTTGAGTAGAACTGACTAGATGCTTTGAAGTTTAATAACTTTTTTTTTATTGGCGTGGCTCGGTTGGTTTCTCCTCGTCAGAAGGTCGCGCCCAACTCTCGAAGGGCCTGATCTCTTACTACAGTGAGGGAAAGCTGATTCACAAAAGCCAACATGGTCATAAAATGTGTCTGGCCATCTAATTAAACAGCTGATTATTGTATTGTGCTGTGAGCAATGCGCTGGATTACAATGCGCTGGACTGAACCGAACCCAACCGGCTGGAAAACACTTCTTGGGCATTGTCCTTTATATTGAAGTAAAATTTCCTGAGGGGAGGATTAAAGTTTGGGATTTCCCTAATCACTCTTAAGGAGAGAGAGGGCAGAACACATAGATGGAGAATAGCATTGTTTACTGTGGAGTTTTAGGGGTGGTGTAGAGTCATCTGAGGGGTAAAGAAAGTGCCTTAAGGTCCAAAATGATTGTGAGTAATTTGGGGCAAGGAAACAGAGAGCCGGAGAAGGAAATGTACAAATTCCCTCCCCTAATGTGAGCATGTCATGTTGAGGTTGTACAGAGCGTTGGTGCAGATCTCTTTTGGAGTACTGTGTACAGTTCTAGTCACCATGCTGTAGAAGGATGATATTAAATTGGATAGGGTTCAGAAAAGATTTACTAGAATGTTGCTGGGAATGGACGGTTTGAGTTATAAGGAGGTTCCGGACAGGTTGGGACCATTTTTACTGAATTGTAGGAGGTTGAGGGGGGACATTATAGAAGTTAATAAAGTAATGAGGGATATAGATAAGGTCTTTTCCCCAGGTCGGGGGAGTTCAAAAGTTGGAGGCATAAGTTTGAGGTGAGAGGAGAAAGATTCAAAAAGGACATGGGGACAACTTTTGTTTACACTGTGTGGTTCTTGTGTGAAATGAACTGCCAGAGGAAGTGGTGGAATCAAGTAGAGTTACAACGTTTAAAAGATATTTGAATAAGTTGGTGAATAGGAAAGGTTTGGAGGGATATGGGCCCGGTGCAGGGAAATGGGACTAGTTTAGTGTGGGATTATGGTAGGCACAGATGAGTTGGCTTGTTTCCATGCTGTATTACTGTATGATCCCATGTACTTTGGGGCTTACAGTTGGAAACTGCCTCTATTGGTCAGAGTTTAGCTGTGTAGATCTGTTCAGTTGCAGGGTAGGCACTGAACTCCAAAGCAGAGGCAGTCTGCAGCTATGTCCGAACTTTCAAAAGCTGATTAAAGCCAGGCAGTTGTGAGGCAAGGAGCCACCAAGAGGTCAACCGTGTGGTGCACTGGGCCACCTCATGATTTCTAAAAATAAATAGATCAGGACAATCAGACGGACAGATGTTAAAGTATACAAACTGTGGGCAGTAGATTAGAGACAGGCCACAAAACCTTAACAAGATTAAACATTGACGAGTCTTTATTAATTACAAAATGAGATCCTGATCTCCTCCCTTTGTGAGATTTTTCTACATTTACTGTGATTTTGTGTGTGTGTGTTGGGGGGTGGGGTTGGTTATGTGTATTTTCTGTATTTTCATCCTATTTATAAAGCCTTTGCTGCAAAGATAACATGGTTTTCCTTTGCATTTTTATTTACATTGTATGCACATTGTACAAGCTAGAGCAGATAACTTTGCAAGTCATAGGTTTTACTCATCATTTGTTGTTTGTTGTGTCTCAGTCAGTTTGTGTTCCACCTCCAAAAGATGTGTCATCGCTTTGTGATTTGCATCCTCAGCTGTTACAGGGTGGGCCTAGTTCCAACTGCCATTGACATTTGAGCACAGGCTGCCTTTGGCCTCTCTGTTGAGGCCTTGGCCACACTTGGCCTGGCTGGGGAGGGCCAGCTCAATCTCCATCTATTTGAAGAAGACTGAGAACGTTCTCTCCAGGGTCCTGTCCAGTATTAATCTCACAGACAGGTTACCTCAACATCACCAAGTTGTAGGTGGGGCCTTGCCATGTGTCAAGTAGTTTCTGGCATTTTACTGGCGATTGTCTATCGAGAGGACCCAGTGGCTTTGGTTGGCATTCTGACGCTATGTGAAGGATTTTGTTTTTGTAAGTTCATTGGTTTTCTCAGTCTGCCTGGGTTACAGTGTACATAGAATAGTACAGCAACATACAGGCCTTTACTATCCCTTTATCTTACTCTAAGATCAAACTAACCTCCATACCCTTCATTTTACTATATCCATGTGCCTATTCAAGAGTTGCTTAAATGTCTCTAATGTATCTGACTCTACTACCACCCATGCACCCATCACTCTCTGCAAAGAACCTACCTCTGAAATCTCCCCTAAATCTTCCTCCAATCACGTTAAAATTATGTCCCCTTGTGATAGCCATTTCCACCCTGGGAAAAAGTCTCTGACTATCCATTCCATCTCTGCCCCTCATCATCTTGTACACCTCTATCTAGTCACCTCTCAAATTATGTCCCCTTGTGATAGCCATTTCCACCCTGGGAAAAAGTCTCTGACTATCCATTCCATCTCTGCCCCTCATCATCTTGTACACCTCTATCTAGTCACCTCTCATACTTCACTTCAATGAGAAAAGCCTCAGGTCCCTCAACCTTTCTTCATAAGACATGCCCTCCAGTCCAGGCAGCAGGTAGATCTCCTCTGCACCATCTCCAAAGCTTCCACATCCTTCCTATAATGAGGTGACCAGAACTGAACACAATATTCCAAGTGTGGTCTAAACCGGAATTTGTAGAGCTGTAGCATAACGTCTCAGCTCTTAAACTCAATCCACCTGCTAATGAAAGCCAACACACCATACACCTTTTTAACAACCCTATCAACTTGGGTGGCAACGCTGTGGGACCTATGGACATGGACTCCAAGATCCCTCTGTTTCTCCACTCTGCCAAGACTCCTGCCTTTAACCCTTTAATCTGCATTCAAATTCGACCTTCCAAAATGAATCACTTCACACTTTTCCAGGTCGAATTCCATCTGCCACTTCTCAGCCCAGTTCTGCATCCTATCAATGTCCTGTGTCAATGGCTGACAACAGCCCTCCACACTATCTAGCACTCCATCAACTTCACGTCATCGGTAAACTTACTAACTCGCCCTTCGACTTCCTCATCCAATTCATTTTTAAAAATCACACAGAGCAGAGGTCCCTGCGGAACACCACTGGTCACCAAGCTCCAGGCTGAATACTTTCCATCTACTACCACTCTGTCTTCTATGGGCCAGCCAGTTTTGTATACAGACAGCCAGATTTCCCTGTATCTCATTCTCGTTACTTTCTGAATGACCCTACCATGGGTAATCTTACCAAACGCCTTGCTAAAATCCATATACACCATATCCACAGCTCTGCCTTCATCAATTTGACACATTCTCAAAGGATGCAATAAGGCTTGTGAAGTATGACCTTCCCCCTCACAAAGCCATGCTGACTATCTCTAATCAAACTATGCTTTTCCAAATAATCAAATCGCGTGTCTCAGAATCCTCTCCAATAATTTGCCCAACACCGACATAATACTGTGACTGGTCTGTAATTCCCAGTGTGATCCCTATCCTCTTTCTTGAACAAGGGAGTAACATTTGCCACCCTTGAATCATCTGGTACTACTCCAGTGGGCAGTGAGGATGCAAAGATCATCACCAAAGGCGCAGCAACCTCTTCCCTCACTTCCTGTGGTAACCTTGGGTATATCCCATCTGGCCTCTGGGAGTTATCTGTCCTCATGTTTTTCAAAGTTTTTAGCATACCCTTCTCCTTAACATCAACTTGTTTGAGCATATCAGTCTTTTTTCATGCTGTCCTCACAAATAACCAGGACCCCCCTCTCACTCACTAGTGAATACTGAAGCAAAATATTCATGAACGACCTCCCCAAACTCCTCTGACTCCAAGTGCAAGTTTCCATCACTATCCCTGATTGACCCTATCCTTACTCTGGCCATCCTCTTGTTCCTCACTTAAGTGTAGAATGCCTTGGAGTTTTCCTTAATCCTACTAGCTAAGGCTTTTTCATGCCTCCTTCTAGCTCTCCGAAGTCCATTCTCTACCTTGTAACCCTCTGGAGCCCTATCTGATCCTTGCCTCCTCAACCTTAAGTAAGCTTCCTTCTTCCTCTTGACTAGATACTCCACACCTCATTCAAGGTTCCTTCACCCTACTTTCCCTTCCTCGCCTCAGTGGGACAAACCTATCCAGCACTTACAAGAATTGCTCCCTAAACAACCTCCACATTTCTGTTGAGGAGAAAGTGAGGTCTGCAGATGCTGGAGATCAGAGATGGAAATGTGTTGCTGGAAAAGCGCAGCAGGTCAGGCAGCATCTAGGGAACAGGAGAATCGACGTTTCGGGCATTAGCCCTTCTTCATTCCTGAAGAAGGGCTAATGCCCGAAACGTCGATTCTCCTGTTCCCTAGATGCTGCCTGACCTGCTGCGCTTTTCCAGAAACACATTTCCATCTCCACATTTCTGTTGTGCATTTCCCTGAGAATATTTGCTCTACAGTTCCTGTCTAATAGCATTTTACTTCCCCCTTTCCCCCATTAAATACTTTCCCAGACCATCTGCTCCTATCCCTCTCCATGACTATAGTAAAGGTCAGGGAGTTGTTATCACAATCCCTGAAATGCTCTCCCACTGAAAGGTCTGACACCTGACCTGGTTCATTTCCAAGCACCCAATCCAACATGGCCTCCCCTCCAGCTGGTCTATCTAAATATTTAGATTTTAAATTCCTTTTGAAACATCTAAACCCCAAAACATCCAACAACCAATCCTGATGTGATATCCAAATCTCCGTAATGGCCACAACATCATAGCTCCAAGTACTGATGGATACTCTATGTTCATCACCCTTATTCCTGACGCTTCTTGTGTTAAAATAGACACACTTCAACCCATCACGCTGACTGCAATTTTGCCCTATCAACTAGACAACCCTTCCTCACAGACTATCTGCACGTTATATCTCCCTGTGCAGGAGAGGGGATTTTCCCGCTGGTTATATTTTACTGTTATTCATGTTTGGAACAGACTTCACTATGTTATGCAGAAACTCCAAAGGTTTCAGATTTGAATGATTATGGAATTGAAATATATAAGGGCGGCACAGTGGCTCACTGGTTAGCGCTGTCGCTTCACAACCTCAGGGACCTGAGTTCGATTTCTACCTCTGGCAACTGTCTGTGCGGAGTTGGCACATTCCCCCCCTTGTCTGCATGGGTTTCCTCCCACAGCGCAGAGATATTCACGTTAGGTGGCTTAGCCATGCTAAATTGTCCTTGGTGTCCAGGGATGGGCAGCTTGGATGGATTGCAAAATGCAGGGTTACAGCGATAAGGTAGGGGAAGAGGTCTGGGTGAGATGTTCTCTGGAGGGTAGGTGTGGACTCAATTGGCCGAATGGCCTGCTTCCACACTGTAGCCATTCTCTGAAGGGCAGCAGAGTTATGGGAAATGCACCTCCTCAAGGTTCTCCTGCAAGCCAAGCCCCAACCTCATATCATTCCTGCACTGTTACTGGTTCAAAATGTCTTCCCTTACAATACTGTGGCTGTTGCTGTACCACAAGGACTGCAGCTGTTCAAGAAGACAGCTCACCACTGCCTCCTCCAGGGCAGTTAGGGATGGGTAACAATTGCTGGCCTTTTCACATCCCATTGATGAGTTAGAAAGATCCATGTCGATATTTTTATGATTAAAATAACATTTGTGAGGAGTTCAGATCCGGTCATGACAAAGGTCTAAACAGGAGGCGAAACAGTTAATCCGAATGGCAAACTCGAGGAACAAGCTTGAAAGAAATGGATGTGCGAGATTTTGGGAGGATTTCCGAGGGTGGAGAAGATGAAGAAATATCTGGAGATGGAATCACTGCAGGAAGCTGGCCAGAGATGCAGCAAAAAGCTCACAGTGTGGGCAGCAAAGGAGACGGGTTCATGCTTGTCTGAGGGGACATTTGAAAGCAAAGAGAACAAAATTTGGCATAGGTTGGTACAGGTACAGAGATGCAGTGGAGACCTCCTGGTACACAGTTACAATAAGAGAGTCACTTAGAGAGCGCAACAGGAAGGCTAGATTCTGACCTGATGCCCTCTGCTCGAACTCGCTTTCCTGAGAGCTGTCTTTTGCCTCTCAGAATGTATATGGACAATATTCGCTTGCTGTGATCTTCCTCAACTCAATATAGTTCAATATCCACTGTCTAAGTACAGTGATTTAGTGACCATCAAACTGGACCAGGAATCCAGAAAACATCAGTTTGATCCCACAAGGGGCCCTCAGGATTAAACTCTGCTCCAGTAAATCTGGAATTAATTTGTTGAAAAGCTGCACTCCATTTAAAAATTTCTCCTGTGAAGCATTCAGGTAGTTGCAAGACTCGACATCGTCCATCACTGTGCTTTTTGGGGAAGTGAAACTATTGTCCTTTCCCAGTAAGACCCATATGTAACTCCAGTCCTACAGCACACTGTTTAGCTCATATCACAGCCTTCTGAAGTGGTTGAGCAAGCTCCTGGTTTGAGGTGTCACATACTCAGGGCGATTAATGGTGGCCTTGTCAATGCTACACTCAACCAGAGATTGGGATAAAGAAATCCCTGCCCGTGTTTATGTAGGCATGTCTGCCTGCAGAGGGGGCAGTTGCCAAAGGGTCTTTGGGCAGGGGTAGTGTGGGCATCTGGAGAGAAGACAGGAGGCGCAGGAATGGGGAAGACAGTGGGGACGTCGCAGTCTGTGCCTCATCCACAGTCAAGAGTACAGAGTGGGGAGCACAGCTTTGACTTCCTAGACTCGTCGCCCCCTGATCCTGGCAGATCTGTCAGGTAGCAACGGAATGAGGTAGGGAAAGGCGAGACCGAATTAAACAGACCTGCCCTTGCATCGAAACCATGGGATGATTGAGAGCAAGGGGCAAAGGATGTGCTTGAGGGGACCATCTTGATGCTTGGCAAAGCTGGAGATAGTTAGGGTGTGGTGTGTGTGTGGTCAAGGACAATGAAAAACAGAGATAATTGGGGTTTCTGGACAATAAGGAAGGTCAGGCTGTCAAAGGGAAAACCTTTATTAATGTAATATTCTGCTAGTAGGGCATGCTGCCTCTTATAGATCAGGATGCTTATGTACAGCAAATGTGCATATCTTGGGGCTAATGTTAGGTCAGTCTTTTTTGGCAGCTGTTTTGAGTTCCACGGGGTCAAATCTACCAAGAGGAAATGATCAGATTTCCTTCCGTTGCTTTTTATGGAAATGGGGCAGTCACATCGCTGTTTGCGTAACCTCTTAGCTGAACAACCATATCTTCCTGGGTGTTACCAAATAGTTCAGCAACCAACGATAGATTATCAGCTGCACATTGTGTACAGCACACAGTGCGGCTGAGATGGTGCTGGGCTGTACATTTTAAACGTAGAATTACGTTGGAGATATGGCACAATAAAACAGGCCATTCAGCCCCCTTAGTCCACACGGAATTGTCTGTCCAGTTCATGTTATGCTGTCTGATTGCCTCAAAGACACATCCCTGTACATTTAATTGGTTCTTGACCCCAGAATGTCCCAGAATGCTTTACAGCCAATCGAGTACTATGAAAGTCTAATTTCTGGGGATAGGGAGGGAAAGCTAGCATTCTGTTTGTGCACTGCTCCCACATAGACTAATGTTCTCACAACCTGATGATCTGCTTTTACCGGTGTTGGTTTGAGAGCTGAATATTTACCAGAGGTTAACCCGGAACTGGTCTGAACCTGAATTGCCTGTGCATTTTTTTTCTCTCTCTTCTGTTTGCTTCTTTTAAAAGAAAGCATTATTCACTGATGATTTATTGTTGTCTTATACAGTGCTGAATGCCTTGCACATGAATCAAAGCTGAATGAGCAGATTGCATGCCTTGTGTTTTCACCTCGCATTGTCTGTTCTGTACTACTTAGCGACATTGGAATGCAGTCTCATTGTGTTCTTGTTGAGCAATGTTTGTTGAGATTGACAGCGCCTCTGTAAAACAATCCAAGCAGTATCGCCTTCCAAAAGCCAGGGCGCTTTCTCAAGCGATCGCAGATGCTAGAAATCTGACGGTTAATGCTCTGAAATTTGGAGTGATAGGCTTGCTGTTCCGAGCTGTGTCATACAATAAATACCATGAGCCAGCAAGCGAACACAGCGGCCATCTAGAAGCGACTGTGATGAAGTAGCACTTTCCATTGTTCTCTTGTATCCCAGTGACTTAAACTGAGCAACATCATAACACCATGCTAATGTGTTCAGATAGCGGGACAAATCCTCCACTTCCTTTGACTTCCATTTCTGGGAAGTGGCTATTTGACCCACCATATCTGTACTATCAAAGAGCTATTCCAATTATTTTGTCTCTCCTGTTTGTCATCATTACGAGATGTCCCCAGTGCACCCAGATCAGAAAGTAGCTAATGGGCTGTGGCATAGCTCTTGTAGGTATCATGCCAATTTATTTTTTGTTGAACAGAAAGCTCCTCCAAATAATCACATGAAAGTGATCAGATTAGGGAGAGATGTTTGCATAATTACGATGTGTTAGTAATCCAGAGGCCTAATGCACTGGGATCATGGGTTCAAGCCCCAGCAAGGAACCTGGTCGAATTTAAATGCAATTAATACATTTGGAATTGAAAGCTAATCTCAATCATGGTGGCCATCTTGGATTGCTATTCAAAACCCGCTTGGTTCACTCAGGTCCTGCTGGGAAGGAAATCTGCCCTCCTTATCTGGTTTGGCCCATGTGACTCTCGATTCAAAGTGATGGAGTTGACTGCCATTGAACCAGAATCCGAGGACAGGCAAAATCGACGTTTCGGGCAAAAGCCCTTCATCAGGAATAAAGGCAGAGAGCCTGAAGCGTGGAGAGATAAGCTAGAGGAGGGTGGGGGTGGGGAGAGAGTGGCATAGAGTACAATAGGTCAGTGGGGAAGGAGATGAAGGTGATAGGTCAGGAGGAGAGGGTGGAGTGGATAGGTGGAAAAGAAGCTGGGCAGGTCGGACAAGTCCGGACAAGTCAGGGGATCGAGTTGCTGGAGATTAGAAGCTAGGATGAGGTGGGGGAAAGGGAAATGAGGAAACTGTTGAAATCCACATTGATGCCCTGGGGTTGAAGTGTTCCGAGGCGGAAGATGAGGCGTTCTTCCTCCAGGTGTCTGGTGGTGAGGGAGCGGCGGTGGAGGAGGCCCAGCACCTCCATATCCTCGGCAGAGTGGGAGGGGGAGTTGAAATGTTGGGCCACGGGGCGATTTGGTTGATTGGTGCGGGTGTCTCGGAGATGTTCCCTAAAGCGCTCTGCTAGGAGGCGCCCAGTCTCCCCAATGTAGAGGAGACCGCATCGGGAGCAACTCCCAATGTAGAGGAGACCGCATCGGGAGCAACCCCCAATGTGGTCTGTGGAGTGCTGTAACCGTTTTAGTTCGTATTCTGCGTTGTGATTGCAGCGAACTCGGCTCGAATCCCCATCATGGCGGTCAGTTCTCTCAAACTTTTTCATAAACCAAATCATCCGCCGACATTTTCGCCACCTCCAAACAGACCCCACCACCGGGGATATATTTCCCTCCCCACCCCTCTCCGCCTTCCGCAAAGACCGTTCCCTCCGTGACTACCTGGTCAGGTCCACGCCCCCCTACGACCCACCCTCCCATCCTGGCACTTTCCCCTGCCACCGCAGGAACTGTAAAACCTGTGCCCACACCTCCTCCCTCACCTCCATCCAAGGCCCTAAAGGAGCCTTCCACATCCATCAAAGTATTACCTGCACATCCACTAATATCATCTATTGTATCCGTTGCTCCCGATGCGGTCTCCTCTACATTGGGGAGACTGGGCGCCTCCTAGCAGAGCGCTTTAGGGAACATCTCCGAGACACCCGTACCAATCAACCAAATCGCCCCGTGGCCCAACATTTCAACTCCCCCTCCCACTCTGCCGAGGATATGGAGGTGCTGGGCCTCCTCCACCGCCGCTCCCTCACCACCAGACGCCTGGAGGAAGAACGCCTCATCTTCCGCCTCGGAACACTTCAGCCCCAGGGCATCAATGTGGATTTCAACAGTTTCCTCATTTCCCCTTCCCCCACCTCATCCTAGCTTCTAACCTCCAGCAACTCGATCCCCTGACTTGTCCGGACTTGTCCGACCTGCCCAGCTCCTTTTCCACCTATCCACTCCACCCTCTCCTCCTGACCTATCACCTTCATCTCCTTCCCCACTGACCTATTGTACTCTATGCTACTCTCTCCCCACCCACACCCTCCTCTAGCTGATCTCTCCACGCTTCAGGCTCTCTGCCTTTATTCCTGATGAAAGGCTTTTGCCCGAAACGTCGATTTTGCCTGTCCTCGGATGCTGCCTGAATTGCTGTGCTCTTCCAGCACCACTGATCCAGAATCTGGTTTCCAGCATCTGCAGTCATTGTTTTTACCTTGCTATTGAACCAGCCAAACAATCAGCTCAGTTCAATGGAGAAAGTTTAAAAATCACACAACACCAGGTTATAGTCCACAGGGCGCAACCACCTGATGAAGGAACAGCTCTCCGAAAGCTAGTGCTTCCAAATAAACTTGGACTATAACCTGGTGTTGTGTGATATTTAACTTTGTCTCCCCCAGTCCAACACTGGTTCCTCCCCATCACACTTCAGTGGAATCACGGGTTTGGCAAAAAAAATGCAAACATGAACAGTCATGTTTGATACAACAGTGAGGTGAAATTCAGGAAAAAAAGATCTTTTGAAGCAATAAAATGAATATTTAAATGAGTAATGAAAGAATGACCGTTATTAAGAAAAACAGAAATTGCTGATAAAACTCAGCAGGTCTGGCAGCATCTGTAGGCAGAAAGCAGAATCAACATTTTTGGGTCCAGTGATTCCCCACAGTATGGAAACAGACCTTTTGGCCCAACAAGTCCACACTGACCCTCTGAAGATTAACCCACCCAGACCCATTCCCCATATTTACCCCTGACTAATGCACCTAACACAATTGGTAATTTAGCATGACCAGTACACTTGACCTGCACATCTTTTTGGGTTGTGGGAGGAAACCGGAGCACTCGGTGGAAACCCACGCAGACATGGGGAGAATGTGCAAACTCCACACAGACCGTTGCCAAAGGTTGGAATTGAACCCGGGCCCCTAGTGCAGTGAGGCAGCAGTGCTAACCACTGAGAAACCATGCCACCCTTAAAATTAGCATGCAGTGACCCTTCTTCAGAACTGCTTTCTCTCCACAGATGCTGCCAAACCTGCTGAGTTATTCCAGCTATTTCTGTTTTTGGTTCTGATTTCTAGCATCTGCAGTTATTTCAGTTTTTTGACCATTATAAAGTGTCAGTTAACAGAGTTAACTAGAATATTTTGTTTTCACATTTTTGGGGAAAGCAGAGGAGCATGGCTTGGTAGGGCAATTGCTTTGCCCAGGACCATAAGTAACTACAGAGAGCTGTGAACACAGCCCAGTCTATCATGCAAGCCAACCTTCGTTCCACTGGCTCTATCTAACTTCTCATGCCTCAGAAAGGCAGCCAACATCATCATCAAACCCACCCACCCGATTATAATCTCTTGCAACTTCTTTCATCGGGCAGATGATACAAAGACTTAGATACACGTACCAACAGATTCAAGAACAGCTTCCTCCCCACTGTTATTGCTCTACTGAATGGACCTCACAAATTATAAATGTAATGTTGATCTCACTGTCTGTTGACCTTCTCTGCAGTTGTAACATTGTATTCTTCGCTCGGTTCTATTACCTTGATACACTTGATATATTGCGATCTTCCTGTACTGCACACAAAACCAAACCTTTCACTCTACCCTGGAACATGTGACAATAAAAAAATCAAATCAAATCAAAAGATCAAGAAAGTTAGTAGATCACAATTTACGTATACCATGTAAGTCCACTCGCTTGCATTTCAGGGGTCTGTTGCTGACCACTGTTGCTTAAGATACCAGACATGGCATTTGGCTTTGCTGGTACTGGCTACTGTAACACTATGATTACACAGCAGGAAGTCCAATGTTCAAGGGCAGAGCCTGATGATATTTCTGCAAAGGCATAGTAATTGGTTATCTTAGCTGGTGAGAAAATATTATCTTTTTAAGAAGACACAGAACACACAATACCAAGAGGGATGACATTTTGTTCACTTTTGATATGTTATAGGAAGTGTTAGTGAAGAAAATTACTCCTGTAATATTAATCAACTACATACATGTATCTTTGGGAGGGATGTAGGCTGGATGTTGCTTTTATTGTGCAGTGTAAACTCTGATCATACATTGTAAAAGACAGTTGATGTACTGACACAATAACACCAGCAGTTGTCACAAAGTGCATCTTGGCATTTGCAAGAGTGTTGTCTGCCACAAATTGATACTGTGCCATACAAGGAAATATTAGGACAATGACTGAAATCTTTATCCAAGGGATAGGTTTTAAGCAACATCCTTCGTGTGGAGAGAGATGTAGGCATAAAGGTTTAACGAAGGAATTCCAGAGCTAAGGGCCTAGATGTCTGAAGTCATGACCACAAAGGAAATAGGTGATATATATAGAAGACACAGCATGTCAGCGATATTGACGAGTTCTCAGAGGGTTATAGAGCTGGAAGGGGTGACAGAGATGTGGGAGTATTGGAATGAGGTTGTAGAGGCTGGTGAGGCGGAACAAGGATAATGGGAGATTGCAGAGGCTGGATCAGGGTACAGAGGTAGAGAAGACTACAGGGACTGGAAGAAGGTTCGTGGACAGAGAAGATTATAGAGGCTACAGGTTGGCTACGAGGAAGGGGAGGATGTAGGGGCTGGAGGAAGGTACAAAAATAGAGGGGGCAGTAGGACTGGAGGAGTTGACGTTAGAGGAAGACTTGAGGCAGTGGAGGAATTTGAACATGCTGAAAAGAATTTGAAGTGGGATTTTGATGGGCTAACATGCAAGAACGCAAGGAAATGATGCAATGAATTGTGGATAGGATCAGCAGCGTTTTTTTTTGGATAAGCTCAAATGTTTACAGAAATTGGGAAGCCGGTCAGGAGGCTGGAGTGAACATCATCACTTCTGATGTGGGCTGCTTAACTCCCATTCAGAGACTGTTAATTGCGTGCCTGAGTTTCCCATCACTCTCCGTTCCTTCAGATGAACTTTGATCTCACTTGGATGGAGCTCCAGTGTAGATGTCGCAGTCATTCCTTGAAGGAGAATGAAGAACGGCCACTGAGAGTTGCTTTGTTTCATTTGAATTATGGGATTATTGAGTGTCAAGGGTTAAAGATAACCCTATGCTTTAGAAAGCCACTGAGAAAGTTGTGATTTAGTGTGTTACTCCTTATTGTCATACAGCAAGATGGTTGGGAGCTGGGGGGAGGGGGGTTGTGGGTTGAAGAGGAAGAAGATAGATGTGTTTATGCTCATATGTGGATAAATTAGTGGGCTATTGCAATTATTGAAGATTGTAGTTAGGTTTTATCAGTATTGGATCCATAGAAGTACCAAGCCCAAAATCCCCAGTTTACTTGTGTTCGTGTATAATCGTACGAGAGCGAGGCCAGAGTTTGCACCACCCATTGTTCTCTGAGCTCCACAAAGATTAAATGTAGCACTGCTAAGGGCACTGAGTCATACAGGGCAGGAAGGTCGCATGCAGCTGGGTTCAGGCATTGTCATTATGGCAGGAGCCACTGTGTCGACTAGTGACTCTGGCAGTGCACAACGTGAATATACAGCCATATGGACGTTAGGACAAGGCTCTGTGGAAAGAAAGCTGAGGAAGATTGGACAGTGCAGAAGTGGGTGAGGGTACCGTGAGAAGAGAGGGGGCAGAGAGTCAGGCGAATAGTCGGGTGACTGGGAGGGGGGGGGGGTGGTGTCAGGTGGATAGCGTAGGGGGAGAGCAAAGATGGTTGCGTGGAAACAATTGGGGGGGGGAGAGGATCTGGTGGATAGAGTGGGGGGGAGGGGAAGAGGGTTGGGCTGGTAGCGTGAGGAGAGGGGGAAGTGGGTCAGGCAGATACAGTTGCGGTAAGGGGGAAGAGGGTTGGGCAGATGGGGCGAGATGGGGGTAATCCTGCCCCTTCACAGACAGTCTAGGCCTGATTTCTAACAGCATGCTGCAGAATGGTCTTTTCACATTTCAGGGCCTCTGTTCTCAGTTGGTTGGGGCCTAGCATTCAGGGTCTGCCTGCACAGTCCCATGATTGACCGTGATATTGATCTCCTGCTGCAAAGCATTGTTTGAGAAGTGGGATAGTTGGAAACAAACTTTTCCAGCTCTGGCTGCCGCTGGGCCCTTCAATGCTGTTTCTCAGCCTAGGCAGCCACTTCTTGGTTGAGCTGTGAAATTTTAGTTTTGTTTTGCTGAGGCTGTTCAAGGTTTCAAGTGTTTCCAGCACATTTCGAGATCTCTGACAGTTGGTGAGTTTTTACTTTCAAGTTGAGTGTCAATCGGTCTTTTACGCATCTTTCATTTCCTTGATTCCATCAAGTAGTGGTCGTGCTTTTAATTAGAGTGGTGCTGGGAAAAGCACAGCAGGTCAGGTAGCATCTGAGGAGCAGGAAAATCGACGTTTCGGGCAAAAGCCCTTCATCAGGAATGTCGATTTTCCTGCTCCTCGGATGCTGCCTGACCTGCTGTGCTTTTCCAGCACCATTCAATCTAGACTCTGGTTTCCAGAATCTGCAGCCCCTGTTTTTACCTTTGTGCTTTTAATTGCCTGGGCTCTGAGCTCTGGGATTCCAGTCATAACCTGTCTGCCTCTCCCTCCTATTTCAGGACACACCTTAAAATCCAGCCTTTTGACTTGAAGTTGATCAGTTGTCCGGTTTACCAAACATTTGAAATTAAAACTGACTGATCATTAAGTTGCTGAAAGCCAATGGTGCCAATGAAATATCAGATACTTCGAGCCATTATGCTCCAGGACTTTCCTGAGCCCAACCCAGCTTTTGCAGCATTCTTTTTTCGCAGTTGAATATATCTGGCAATGTGGGATGTGAAATAAAGGCAAACATTCCATTTTCCTTCCATGTTTCCTGCTGACCGTGGATGAGATTGAGTCATAGAGATGGACAGCATGGAAACAGACCCTTCGGTCCAACTTGTCCATGCCAACCAGGCATCTGAACCATTTGCCAGCACTTGATCCATATCCCTGTAAACCCTTCCTATTCATATACCCGTCCAGATGCCTTTTAGATGTTAAAATTGTACCAGCCTCCACCACTTCCTCTGGCAGCTCATTCCATACACGTACCACCCTCTGCGTGAAAAAGTTGTCCCTTAGGTCTCTTTTATATCCTTCCGCTCTCACCCTAAACCTATGCCCTCTAGTTCTGGATGTTGTCTGTTTACCCTACCCATGCCCCTCATGATTTTAATAACCCCTATAATGTCACCCCTAAGCCTCTGACACTCCAGGGAAAACAGCCCAGCCTATTCAGCCTCTCCCTTTAGCTCAAATCCTCCAACCCTGGCAACATTCTTGTAAATCTTTTCTGAACCCTTTCAAGTTTCACAACATCTTTCCTATAGCAGGGAGACCAGAATTGCACACAATATTCAAAAAGTGGCCTAACCAATGTCCTGTACAGCCGCAACATGACCTCCCAACTCCTGTACTCAATGCTCTGACCAATAAAGGAAAGTATGCCAAATGCCATCTTCACTATCCTATCTACCTGTGATGCCACCTTCAAGGAACTAATAAATCTGCACTTCAAGGTCTCTTTGTTCAGCAACTCTCCCCAGGACCTTAACATTAAATGTATAAGTCCTGCCCTGGTTTGCTTTTCCAAAAAACAGCACCTCGTATTTGTCTAAATTAAACTCTATCTACCACTCCTCAGCCCATTGGCCCATCTGATCAAGATCCCATTGTAATCTGAGTTAACCTTCTTCGCTGTCCACTACACCTTCAACTTTGGTGTCATCTGCTATCTTACTAACTATACCTTCTATGTTTACATCCAAATCGTTTATGTAAATGATGAAAAGTAGTGGACCCAGCATCGATCCTTGTGGCACACCACTGGTCACAAGCCTCCAGTCTGAAAAACAACCCTCCACCACCACCCTCTGTTTTCTTTATCTAAATGGCTAGTTCACGCTATCTTCCATATGATCTAACCTCACTGACCAGTCTACCATGAGGAACCTTTTCAAACACCTTACTGAAGTCCATATAGATCACATCCATTGCTCTGCCTTCATCAATCCTCTTTGTGGCTTGAAAAAACTCAATCAAGTTTGTGAGACATGACTTCCCATGCACAAAACCATGTTAACTATGACGAATCAGTCCTTGCTTTTCCAAATAAATGTAAATCCTCTCCCTCAGGATTCTCTCCAATAACTTGCCTCCCCATTGATGTTAGGCTCACTGGTCTGTAGTTCCCTGGCTTTTCCTTACCACCTTTCTTAAATAGTGGCACCACGTTAGCCAGCCTCCAGTCTTCCGGCACCTTACCTGTGACTATCGATGGTACAAATATTTCAGCAAGAGGCCCAGCAATCACTTCTCTAGCTTCCCCCAGAGTTCGAGGGTACACCTGATCAAGTCCTGTGAATTTTTCCAACTTCATGCATTTTAAGACATCCGGCACCACCACCTCTAATATGGACATTTCTCAAGATGTCACCATTTATTTCTCTACATTCTATATTTTCCATGTCCTTCTCCACAGCAAACTCTGATGCAAAATACTTGTTTAGTATTTCCCCCATCTCCTGTGGTTACACACATAAGCTGCCTTGCTGATCTTTCAGGGGCCCTATTCTCTCCCTAGTTACCCCTTTGTCCTTAATGTATTTATAAAACCCATTTGGATTCTCTTTAACCCTATTTGCCAAAGCTATCTCATATCCCCTTTTTGCCCTCCTGATTTCCCTTTTAAGCATACTCCTACCACCTTTATACTCTTCTAGTTCACTCAAGCTCTGCTGTCTATACTTAACATATGCTTCCTTCATTTTATTGACCAAAAACTCAATTTTTCTAGTTACCCAGCCTTTCCTTTCACCCTAACAGGAACATACTGTTTCTGGACTCGTTATCTCATTTCTGAAGGCTTCCCATTTTCCAGCCATCCCTTTACTTGCAAGCATCCACCCCCGATCAACTTTTGAAAATTCTTGCCTAATACCATCAAAATTGGCCTTCCTGCAATTTGGAATTTGAGATTTTAGATCTGGTCTAGATTCATTGAGATTTTTGCGGTTCATGGATGAAGGCCCCCAACTCCCCCTGTGCTGTAGCTTCCTGCAGTCTTTATTTAAATAATAGTTCTCTCCTCTTCCCTTCCTGCCCAAGTGAATACCGTCACATTTTCCCATGTCACTATACTCTATCTGCGCACTCACTTAACTTGCCTGTATCCCTCTGTGTGTCATCCTTACAACTTCACATTTATTTTTGCGGTCAAACTTGGTTATAGTACATTCACTGTCATCATCCAGGCATGCTACATGATACTGATTAGAAGACTACTGAATAACATTAAGAGCACGTAGTGTTCGAGACAGTATTTTAGCAAGGATTAGCTAGCTCATAGAAAACAGAGTTAGGATAAAGGTTGGGGGAAATGTTACATTTTCAGGATGATAATCTTTAACGAGTGATGTGTCACAGGGATCAATGTTGGAGCTGCAATTATTTGTGATATATATTAAAGACTTGGATGGCAAAGAAATAGTCGGGAAGGTGATGAGGACGACTCGCAGAGGGATGAAGACAGGTTAAGAAAGTGGGCCAGTTCTTGGACAGATGGAATATAGTGTGGGGAAATGTGAGGAGTCTCGCTTTGACAGGAAGAATAGAGGCTGTGCAGGTTATTTGAATGGAAAGCGACTGCAGAAAGCTGCAGAACAGAGGGATTTGGGGGTCCTTGCTCAGGAATTACAAAAAAAAATTAGCGTCCAGGTTCAGAGGGTAAAAGGGAAGGCAAATAGAATGGTTAGCCTTTATTTCCGAGAGAATAGGCAAGTGCTGCTAGAACAACACAAGGCAGTTATTTGACCCCAGTTTGTGAATAGTGTTGGTCCCCTTATGTAAAGAATTAAATCTTGGTATTGGAGTCGGTGCAGAGAAGACACATTAGATTGATCTCAATAGTTCAGGCTGTGATAGACAAGTTTTTAATCAGTAAGGGAATCCAGGGTTATTGGGAAAAGGGAGGAAAGTGGATTGTTGAGGATTGTCACTTCAACACACCACCTTGTTTCCTGGCCAACATCTCTGTCTCAGACTGGCTTCAGTGCTCCAGTCAAGCTCAGTGTAAGCTGGAAGAACAATACCTCATTTTTTGCTTGGGAACTCTTCAGCTTCCTGGACTCAATATCAAGTTCAACAGTTTCAGAGCTTGAGGCATCTTGTCCCACATCCTTACCCGTCCCTCTACACACCAATACATGGTCTGCCATTACACACTACCCATTGTTAGCCAGTAATACCCCCATTAGCAACTATTCATTCTCTTAGCCAGATCGTTAGCCACTCCTATGATTATCCAATTGTTCTTCTCTCTCTTTGGGTTCTGTCTCCCCCTGTCATTCACTCCTTACGCCCTCTCCCCACCCAATCTTCTGCATAAAAACTGCCTTTTTCCTAGCTACCATCACTTCTGAGGAAAGGTCACTAAAGCTGAAATGTTAAGTCTGATTTCTCTCTACCATTGCTGAGCATTTCCAGCAATTTCTGTTTTTATTTCTGATTTCCAGCATCTGCAGTTCTTCCTTTTTGTACTGAGGATTATTAAACTAATTCAATGATGGATTGAACTAAATGGGCAAAATTGCTTATTTTCGCTCTTGCATCTCACTGTTATGGACAACAAATACCCTCTCCCCTTCCTCTCTCCTGCCTATTGCATCAATTTTCTGAATGTTTTGCCCAAACATTGTCTTTCAGTCTCTCTCCTGAACAAAATGCCCTGCGTATAATGTCAGCTTGCAGCGCATCTTCTGAGGACAGCGTGTCACTTTGTGAGGACGGTCTGTTTGGCTCAGTGGCTGCGATATTTGTTTTGCGGGCCGATACTGGAAAAATAGTATTTCTGTCAGACAGAGTTGGTCATGAGAAGTGCATCTAAACTCTCCACAAAGGGCTCACTGTGCTTCACTGAGCATCCAAGCTGCTTTGCCCATGGATTGCTTTGAATTACAGCCCAGAGGCTGGTGTAGCAAGCATAGTGTGTGTTTTGTTGCCCGGGCTGGTGGATTTTGGCTTTCATGTTTACAGGAAAAAGCCCAACCACTCCCCCACCAGCATTTCTGAATACCCCACAGAGGAGTCTGTGGTCTGGTATGACTGCTATGCAGCTTCCTACTGGATATCTGGGCTGCGGGCATGGACAGTACCACTATTCAGTGTGCTGTACTGGGTGGGACCCTCTGACTACTGAAGGCAGCTTGTTCCATGCCAGCTGTTGAAGCCAGTTTCTCGTAACTCAAATCCTCTAATCGTGAGGACTGTGGCTCGAGGTTAGTTGTGTAGAATGTGCACCCTGTTGTGGATGGTTTGAGACTTTCCCTGGTGGTGAGGGGGAGGTTTGTTTTCGCCGCTGTGTTTGTTAGTTTCCCCACCTGCTCTTGCTTCTATGTGCTGTCCTTCAGTATGTTTCTAGCAGTGTGACAGTATCATTCTGTACAGGCATCTAACTGAGTGTTTAGTTTTGATAAGCACATATTGGGAACTCTGAGGGTTCAAAATCTCAATCAAGTTGCTGACAATCACAAGCTTGGCCTTGTTTAGCATCTGCCAAACCCTGTCTGGGATCACCCTGCCTACTTCTTTATCTTGCATTCAAAGACACTTCTCCCTGTTTCAACAGGCTGCTTTCACATCCATTCTTACTTTCTCTTTCTCTCTCTCCAATCCACTTTTCTCTTTCCATCTTATCTCATTCTCTGTCCATCCTTCTGCCTCCCTACGCCCCCTTCCCTCTCTCCGCTTCCCCCGCCTGCCTTCCTCCACCCTCTCCCTCTGTCTTTTTCCCATTCTCCTGTTCCCTCTCTCCCTTCCTCTGCCTTTCTAACACTCCCTTGATCCTTCCCTCGCTCGCTCCCTCTCTACCTCACTCGCTCCCTCCATCCTCCTCCACACATCTTCCCTTCTCTCTCTCCTGCTTCCTCCTCCTTTCCCATTTCTCTGACTCCCACCCTCTGTCTGTACTAACCTGAGGTCAGTGATACCTGGTCATCCTAAATACCTACTCACGACTAGTTTTTCCCCTGTCAAATGCTCTCCGATGTTGTGATGTCTGTGGGTTTGTAAAAATATGAGACTTTGATGACTTTGCCATTAATGTGATTGGTGATGCCGTTGGCGATGAGAGAAGCCCACAGTCGTTCTTAGCCTGACATGGTAACTGAATGGGTTATGGAACCTGATGGACTGTTGTTTAAAGTTTTACCAGCCTTTCTCATACACTGGTAAAGAGCTCCTCATTTGACCGTGTAAATGCTGTCCATTGCCATAGATGTTGGAAAGTACAAATTACCTTGTCAAAAGAAACAAATGACAACTGTAGGGCTCTTGGCATGGTGGTAGGGTTCCTACCTCTTGACCAGGAGACCTCGGTTCTCTAGTCCCACCTGCTTCAGAGGTGTACATTAACATCTCTGAACTGGTTGGTAGAGAAAATATTGACACGGATAACTGGTGAGAGATAGCAAGGCTAGCAATTCTATCTACTTTGCACTTTCGCCCAATTCACTGGCATGGCACTGATGGGCCAAATGATTGTTTTGTGTGTTGTTAAGATTTGTAATTCCCTGCTATGTTGGAGCTGAAGGATTGGCAGATGTTGGAACTCTGCTAATGGACAGTGACAGTTATTGTCAGACGTGCATGCAATCCGATTTCCAAGATGCATTGAGGCATGTGGGACGTGACCATCCCAGAGAAGAAACTCCAGTTTAAACAAAACAATGATACTTGCAAATGAACGTACCGGTTGTGCTGGTCCTCCAGTTTGAGTCAGACCAGTATGTCTCATTCTCCAGTTTTATTTGTTTTTAAAACTACTGAATAGTTGAGATGTGTGCCCTGAGATTATTACTGAAACTGCAGCTTACTGACCTGACGTAGGGAGTGAATTTGGTTGTTGGCAGTTTCCTGTTCTTGACCATGGTAATTTTGTTAAGGGGTTTGGACTTCTCGGGAATTATCAGGGATCCTCTAGGCAGCAGTTTCTGCCCCAACTCGACCGGAATGTGGTAGTTTCCTATAACTGCCTGCTGTGAAATGGACGCAGTCTAATAATAATCTATTCATTTTTAAAAAAAAATCATTAATTGCATTAAACTGCGTGTATTGCTCTTTCTAACTGTCCCTTGATTTGAGTACCTCGCTAGGGCCATTTAATAGAGCAGTTAACAGCCAACAACATTGTTATGGGTTTGGAGTCAAAAGGAGGCCAGACTGGGTACGAACCATTAGTGAACTACATGGATTTTTTTACAACAACCAGAAGTGATTATGCTGTCTCCTTTAGGCCAGCTGTCAAAGCATTAGCCTGGGGTTCATAGATCATAGAGTCCTACATCATGAAGACAGGCCCTTTGGCCAAACTGGTCCATGCCAACCAAAATGTCCGTCCACCTGCTAACCCCGTTTCCCTGAACTTGGCCCATATCTTTCTAAACCTTTCCTCTCCATGTAGTTATCTAAATGCCTTTTAAATGTTGTTAATGCACCTGCCTCAATACTTCTGCTGGGTTCTAGATTACTAAGTTAGTGACATTACCAATATGTCCTTTTGAATGTCTCAATTGAACCATATTCCAAGGTATCTTATTTCAGACCCCTTATAAAACCCTCTGCCCCTTTTACTACCTACTTGAAATCTGCTCCCCTTCATTCTCAATCCTTTCATAATTCCAGAGTTTAGGATCCAGACACACTGGAACCGTGACCACCAATGGAGATGTTATGAAAACTGGGCATGTGTAAGAGTCCAGAATTGAAGGAGTAAGATGTATAAATTCAAGTTGTTGCTGCTTCATTGGA
The DNA here is from genome assembly GCF_037043375.1 of Chiloscyllium plagiosum. Taxonomy (NCBI): domain Eukaryota; kingdom Metazoa; phylum Chordata; class Chondrichthyes; order Orectolobiformes; family Hemiscylliidae; genus Chiloscyllium; species Chiloscyllium plagiosum. The sequence continues at coordinate 84,585,452 of NW_028270149.1, forward strand.
AAATATTTGGAGTTTAGAGCAGATGCAAGTTAAATTATTAAACTCTCAATGGAATCAAAGCTAATAGAGACAAGTTGATGACTGCCTCTAACTCTTTCAACCTCTCTTGCTTTCAGTCCGCTCCCTGTCCACATGTCTAACTTCAGTGATTTGTTAATTTGTGTGAATCATTCTGGCAATCTTTGAATCCAAGCTCTGAAGGAAGGGAATAAATAGCATATGAGGAAAGGTTCAGCTGGTTAGGCCTTTACTCAGTGGAATGAAGGGTAGCCTTATTGAAACTCATACGATTCTTAGAGGACTTGACAAAGTAGATGTGGAAATGTTGTTTTCCTTCATGGGAGACTCTAGAACCAGAGGGTACAATCTCAGAATGCACATTTGAAACAGAAATGAGGAGGAACTTCTTCTCTGAGCGTAGTGATTCTGTGAACATCTTTACCCCAAAAGGCGATTGAGAGTGCGCCATTTGAAGGCTGAGATTCAGACTTTTTAATTAGTAAGGGAATTGAGGATCAGAGGGAAAAGGCAGGAAAGTGGAGTTATGGATTATTAGATCAGTCGTGATCTCATTGGCAATGGAGGCTCAATGGGTTGAAAGGACTTCTGTTGCTCCTTTGTCTTACAGTTGGTTTGTTCAGTGGGTATCTCGATAGTGAAATAGAAAGACAGTGCAGGTTAGGGCTGTATGTCAGTCAAAATCAAGATGTAATCTCCACTGCTGGAGCCTGAATCAATGGCAGAGCCTGAGGCTTTGCCAAATCAAATAGCATTCTGATTATCTCAGACTCTGTCGGCTGAGCAATTATTAATCAGAAGATGAGAGCTGCCAAATCTATTGAATGTGGCTTGTACCTGAGTCCTGAGCTGTAGCTTAGCCTGCTCACTCATTATTGACTAGTCCTGGCTCTTGTATTTCAGTTCAAGACAAACTTGCATTTGCATAGTGCCCTTCATAACAGTAGGATGCCCGAAAGTGCTTTACAGCCAATTGGAGTACTTTTGAAGTGTAATTCCTGTTGTAGTTGTTAAGCCAGACATCATGAAGTTTATTTGCAACACTAATTATTTACAACTTTCAATATCACAGGCTTAAGCATACAGTCTTTGTCCTGTGCTAACAAAATAACTGACTACAAAGACTCATAGTAAGGAGTGACTAAAGGCGAGATGGGTATCTTTGTGTCAGAAAATCATTTTGTAATGTCCTGTAATTGTCTTAAAGGTACAGTTATGTCTGTTCTGGAGTCCATGTCCGAATGCAACAATAATCACCAGGGAATCAGTTTGATGATGTTAGTTGGGGGATAAATATTAGCTAGAATATCTGAGAACTCTCTTGTCCAATTTCAATATGTGGTGGGGCCTCAGTTTAATATCTCATCTGAAGAATTATCTCTGACAATTCATCACTCCGTCCCTACTGCTACTTCTACTCAAGTGTCAGTCTATATCTTTGTTCTCCTGCCTCTGGAGTGCAACTTGAACCCACAACATTATCATGCAAGGTGAGAGTGCTACCTGCTCAGTTGGTACTTCAATCCCAAATGAAGTCATTGATTAAAAAAAGTCTTTGCCTGTTGTGATGGACCAGACCAGGCCTGCTCAAAATATATTAAGCAGGCAGGCTAGACACTAACGTTTTCTTAATGTAAAGGTAAATGTAAGGTGTTGTGTTCCCATTGCAATTCAATTGGTCGACTACTCGATGTTATTTATTCGTTCATAATAGTTAAAATATAATAAAAGAAAAAATAAATTGGCTTAGCTGTAACTAAATTGGAAAGCTTAACAGAATAATAGATTAGTTAGTTACTAAACAGTAACTGTTCCACTATAGTAAAATCCCATAAACAGACCCTTGGCAAAATGCAAATTCAATAAAATTATTGTCTCACATGCAACTCCCACAACCCCAGGAGGAAGAAAAATCACAAGAACTCTGACAGAGTGTAGCAGGGAGAGATGTACTGTAACAACAGGCCCAGCAACAACTACTGAGAAACTAAGAAACTAAAAATTCTGGTTCTGTGAGAGCTTGACCACACCCATTCAGGCTGCTTCTATTGTTCCAACTTTAAAACAAAACACAAGGTCAAGCTGTTTACTTTATTGACTTTCCAAATGGACAACTTGCCATCTCTATCTTAAAACCTCTCCTTGAGGAAAAAAAAGGACAAAATAACCTCTTAAAGCCACGGTATCATCACACCAAATTATCCGAGAGTTGATTGTTAAACCTGCCCTTGCCAAGCCCTTTTAATATCTGTGTGCTGCACCCCCACTCTCTGAAGGAGAGATGTACTTCCTCATCATGAACCAAGATTGTTTATTACTTTGTTTGTTTGACTCCCAATCTACAAGCAAGGTAGCCCTGGGGAAGTTCTGGTTGCAATATGTTATAGTTAGAAGGCTAACCTCAGACGAGAATGACCTCCCCGTGTCTGGTAAAAATGGTGTGCAGTTCTTTGATTACTGTGGGTAGTGCATGAGGGGCTGTGTGAAAGTCAAAGCTGCTCAATACTCACTTGGTTTGAGAAGCGAACAATTAAATTGTTAACGGAGGCTAGTTGACATATTACAGAACTTGGGGATTGGAGAATGGAGTATTGCAAAAGTTGGCCATTTAGCTTTTTGAGTCTACTCCATCATTCGGTATGATCATGGCTGATCCTACCTCTCAGTGCCATATTCCAGCTTTGTCCTCCATACCTCTTGATGCCTTGTAAATATTAAAAAATGATCTCTTTATTAAATGTAGCTGCTAACAGGTGATCATCTTTTTTGCCACTTCTTCCCACTATCCCCACATCCCTTAATAGAAGTAGAATTTCCACAGTGTGGAAATTGGCCTAATAAGTCCACACTAATCCTCTGAAGAGCATCCCACCCAGACCCCTACCCTATTACCCTGCAATTCCCATGGCTAAGGCACCTAACCTACACATTCCTGAACACTATGAGCAATTTAGCACGGCCAATCCACCTAACCTGCACATCTTTGGACTGTGGGAGGAAACAAAAACACCCAGTGCAAACCCACACAGACGCAGGAGATCCAGAAATCTATTGATTTCTTCTTAACTTATTCAATGATTCAACACCCAAGGTTCTCTGTGGAGTAGAGAATTCCAAATATTCACCAGCCTCTGTTTGAAGGAATTCCTCCTCATCATAGTCTTGAAAGGTTGGTGGCAGCAGCCTATTCTGCGTGGGAAGTTAGGCACATATTGAAATTGCATATCTTGTCTGGGCTACTGTATGGAGGAAATGGGGGATAAAGTTTAGGATACAGAAGCAACTTGGATTACTTGGAGAGAACTTGTGAGTGTCTATCTTCCACCTCAGAACACTTCAACCCCATGGCATCAATATGGACTTCACCAGTTTCCTCATTCTACCACCCCCCCCCCCAACCTTACCCTGTTCCAACCTTCCAGCTCAGCACCATCCCCATGACCGGTCCTACCTGCCAATCTTCTTTCCCACCTATCCATTCAACCCTCCTCTCCGGCCTATCACCTCCATCCCCACCCCCATCCACCTATTGTACTCTTGCTACCTTCTCCCCAGCGCCACCTCCCCCCTCCCATTTATCTCTCCATCCCGAGGCTCCCTGCCTTCAGTCCTGATGATGGGCTTTTGCCCGAAACGTCAATTTTCCTGCTCCTCGGATGCTTAGTGTCCTGCTGTGCTTTTCCAGCACCACTCTAATATAGACTCTGATTTCTAGCATCTGCAGTCCTCACATTTTCCTGAGTGAGTGTCAATGTCAAGTGGAATAGCTTGTGTACATGTGCGAGAGAGAGAGGGCAGCAATTTTCCAACGCCCCTGGCACTCAGTCACTTTAGGACATCTAGGAAAGGCCTAGCAGATGGTCAGCAGCCTGCTCTCTGGTAGAGGACTGTTGGGCATTGTGGACAGAAAGGAAATAAAGAAGCTAAGAGATGGAGGAGGCAGAAAAAGCAACAGAAACTAACTTGTGTGAAGCCAAGGCTGCAGAATACAATCCTCCCCATTGAACTGCTAATTCAGATTGCATGCTGCCAAAGACTGAGGACATTGTTGCAATAAGAAAACAAACCTTAAAGTTTATTTTTGGTATTTAGTATATCACAGCAGCTGCCAAGTGGCTAGAATATCGCTTGATGAATCGAGCACAGAGTGTGTAGACTCACTCATTAAAGAACATCCATTGTGTAGTCACAGCAGGTTTATGGACTGGTTCAGACAGCACTTTTTTTTTAAACACTTTGGGCTGTCTTGTTCTGTACCTTTCCCTGTTCTGTGAGAACCACCTGTTCGCCCAGAAATGAGCAAGAATGAAATGAGCCTTTCTCAAGACTGAATATGCTTGTCATTTCCGCCTTAAAATGTGGTTTCCTTGTGACATTCTTCAATGAGGGACTGGAAAGTATTAACCAGTGAAATGACAGTGAAATGGCAAAAGAAAACATTCCAATAATAGCTGTAAATCAGGGGGTGGAAGGGAGGGAGGAACTTGGTGAAATCGCAGTTATGTGGGAAGTGATACGGAGTAAACTGATGGACTTGCAGGCTAGCAAGACCCCAGATCAAGAACCTGTTATGTTGCGGTGGTACATCTGGGTCTGATAACAGGGGCTTGGGGCTGAAGTCAGCCTGACTCACTTGTGCTGGGCAATCTTTAGCCAGGAGCAGCACAGGGAGCTATGATTCGTGTCCCTGGTCCTGCCCCATTGACATCATCGATGTATTGCATCAAGGTAGGTTCCATGCTGGAAAGTGGCAAACATAACTCCTCTATTCAGGAAGGGAGGGCAGCAGAAAAAGGGAATCTGCGGATCAGTTAGCTTGACGTTCGTTGTGGGGCATTCATGGAATGGACACTTAGAGAATCTCTCTGAGGAAGAGTCCACATGGTACTGCAGAAGGGAAATCATGTTTAACCTATTTATTGGAGTTCTTTGAAAGAGTAACTTGTGTTGGGGATAAAAGGAAGCCTGTTGACATGATGTATTTGGATTTCCAGAAGGTGTCTGTTTGCAGTGCCATGTTAAGGGTTACTGTGCAAAGTAAGACCTCATGGTGTAGGGTGGAGAATATGAATTTGGGTAGAAGATTGATTTTTTTTTTGGTTGGCAAAAAACAGAATATGCAGACCAGGGCTCGGCCCAGGAAGACGAGACTTTAAAATCTAGACTTTTTTTTTCTTTTGGATAGGATTTTTAAGATCTGGACCTTTTGTCTTTTGGTTCTATTTCTTTTATTTTCTTTTTAAAAAATATTTCTGGTTTTGTATTTTAAACGGCGTTGGAGAATGGTAATTTTGTACATAGAGACATAGACATGTACAACATGGAAACAGGCCCTTCGGTCCAGCTCGTCAAGCTATCCCAACCCAACCTAGTCCCACTTGACAGCACCCAGCCAATATCCCTCTAAACCCTTCCTATTCATATACCCATCCAAATGCCTTTTAAATGCTCTAATTGTACCAGCCTCCACCACTTCCTCTGGCAGCTCATTCCATACCCTACCACCTTCTGCATGAAAAAGTTGCCCCTTAGGTCTCTTTTATATCCTTCCCCTCTCACCCTAAACCTATCCCCTCTGGTTCTGGACTCGCCCACCCCAGGGAAAAGACCTTGTCTATTTACCCTATCCATGCCCCTCATGATTTTATAAACCCTTGAAAGGTCACCTTCAGCCTCCAACACTCCAGGGAAAACAGCCCCAGCCTATTCAACCTCTTCCTGTAGCTCAAATTCTCCAACCCTAGCAACATCCTTGTAAATCTTTCTAAACCTCTCAATGTTTCACAACATCCTTCCGACAGGAAGGAGACCAGAATTGCATGCTATATTCCAAAAGTGGCCTAACCAATGTCCTATACAGCTGCAACATGACCTCCCAACTCCAAGACTCAATGCTCTGACCAATAAAGGAAAGCGTACCAAACGCTGCCTTCACCATGCTATCTACCTGCGACTCTACTTTCAAGGAGCTATGAACCTGCACTCCAAGGTCTCTTTATTCAGCAACACTCCCTAGGACCTTACCATTAAGTGTATAAGTCCTGCTAAGATTTGCTTTCCCAAAATGCAGCACCTCACATTTATCTGAATTAAACTCCATCTGCCACTCTTCAGCCCATTGGCCCATCTGATCAAGATCCTGTTGTAATCTGAGGTAACCTTCTTTGCTGTCCACTGCACCCCCAATTTTGGTGTCGTCTGCAAACTTACTAAATATGCGTGTCATGCTCACTTCCAAATCATTTATATAAATGACAAAAAATTGTATACCAGCACCATACACTTTTCACTGTATTCCCATACTTGACTATACATGCCAATAAAATCTAATTCCTAATCCTAATAAATTGGTCTTTTCCTTATTGGCAGATTTGACACATGGAGTCCCACAATGCGGCCTCAGTTTTCTACTAGTTATATCAATGACTTGAAGAAAGAGTGAAGGCATGGTAACTAATTTTACAGATGACATAAAAGTAGGAAAGTGTGTTGTGAAGATGGTGTAAGGAGATTGCAGACAGATATGGATAAGTTGAGTAGTCAAAAACCTGGCAGGGGGAGTACAGTTTGGAAAAATATGAAATTGTTCATTTAGGCAGGAAGAATGAGAGAATATTATTTAAGTAGAGAGCGACTGTCTAAATCCAGGGTACAGAGGGATCTAGGTGTTCAGTGGTTGAGACATTTGCCATAAGGAACACTGCTCCCCATGCTTGAACCTGTCAAAACCCAGTTGCCCATCAGCTCTGTGTCTGCCGACCTAACGGGAACAGGTAGCCAGTGTCTGTTCTGATCTGTCCTCCCACCTTGTTCCTTTGTTGGCATCAATCTATACATTTCTCCTTGCTTTTGCCCCAGTCCAAGAGGATGTTTAATCAGCTGCTTCCCACGATTTGGAACTCTCTCCATAAGCCTCTCTTAGCTCTCCGCTTCCCTCCGATCCTCTAAGGTCCCACACAAATCGCACCTCGTTTTCCCAAGCTTTTAATCCCAGCTTCAAAAATGGCCTTGTGATCTCTGCTTTTTCTTGAGCCTTTAATGCATCATGGCTTTGGGCATTCAGGATGCCTTTGGGTCCGCCGCTGAAGAATGCTCAATTTGAGAGAGTCGCAGTTTCAGATGGTACACGATCCTCCACAATCACTTCAAGCAGTGCTTCGGCCAACAAGGTTCGAATTGTTCTTCCGATCCCCCCCCTCGCTATTTTTCCTGACTCCCATGTCGTTTCCTCGGAGTTTAGTCGGGTACTTGAGGAAGTTAATTTTTTATTCAAAGAAGACAAACGACATCAGGGTTTATCTGTGTTAGCAACTCAACTTGGGCTATCACCATCCTGCAATCCCACTGGCAATGTCCTTCAGAATGGCTTGATGCTGTTCCCATGTTCCTTCCTCTCCATTCCTAAGGTTGACCATCCCTGTCAAACCACTTCATCAAACAAAGCCTGTCTTTCCCCTCATCCCTCTCCTTTCCCATTCACAACCTGACCCTATTTAGGTCTGGGTGCAGACCCCGATCAGCAGTAATTGCTGATCTTCTGCTAGTTTTCAATGGATGGAGAATTCCTACCACAGGGCTGACACATCGTTCCTGAAATGCAGCTATTTTTGAGGAGGGGATGACAAGAGAGAGGCAGTTGAATGAGGTCTGATTCCACACCATTATTAAACACATGGTTGTGTCCTAATGAGTGTGACACATTGAGCCAATGTAATCGAACCATGCATCATACAGTGTTTGGTAATGCTGTGTGCAGACTTTATCCTGTCTCACATAGCAAAACTGGATTTCGGACAGCACCTTGAAGCTGTTTGTGACCTGGATGGGTTGACCTTTTCCCATCGAGAGCATCAGTATGGAATGGGAGAGGTGCAGTAATGAGACAAGAACGAAACTAATCTGAAAATGATGGAAATATATGGAAACTCATCAACAACTGCAAAGTGGAAAGGCAAGAGTTCTCTGAGGTGCGGACATGTCATTAGAACTGAAAGTCGAACAACAACTTTCTGCACCATACCAGTAACTGAGACTTACGGAAATCGTAGACAACTGATCGGAAAGATGGGAAGAGCTCCCAGTGACCGCCCTTTATCCCCAGGCACTACCCTCTTATGGAAACGAATGCTGGCACTTTGCCTTAAGGAGAGGGTGAGGCAGATTCAAAACTCTGTAGCTTGACAGTTTCAGGATAATGGAAAAGGGCAAACGCCCGTCAGTGCCATCATGTAGAGGCTTGTTCCAGGTATGCACTAAGTGCCACACTGTAGTCTCACCCTGGCTGGGAGTGCTGACTCATCCCATTTTGATAGGAGAGGTTGGGGATTACTACAGTGTGCAACTTTTGACTTGTCTTAACCCTGAAATGCAGTCAGCCCCCAAACTATCTCTGGTGCTGCTCATTTTTGTCACAATGTTCCCATACCCTCCACCCAATTTCCCTTCTTTGTATATCCAATTTACTCTTCACTGGTTAATGAGGCAGCACAGTGGCTCAGTGGTTAGCACTGCTGCCTCACAGCACCAGGGTCCCAGGTTCAATTCCAGCCTCGGGCAACCGTCTGTGTGGAGTTTGCACGTTCTCCCCGTGTCAGCGTGGGTTTGCTCCGGTGTCCTTCCAAAATCCAAAGATGTGCAGGTCAGGCGAATTGGCAATTCTAAATTGCCCAGATTGTTAGGTGCATTAGTCAGAGGGAAATGAGTCTGGGTGGGTTACTCTTCGGAGGATCGGTGTGGACTGGTTGGGCTGAAGGGCCTGTTTCCACACAGTAGGGAATCTAATCTAATCTTTGCCTCAATCGCTCACCCTGATTTCTGTGGCCTCAGTGTTCTTTGGGAGGGGCTCTGCCTTCTAAATCACTTGCCATAAAATTTTGTACTTATCTACAGGGCAGTGTTCACTTCTGACTAATATTTCTCATTCTTACTATATCATATCTGTGATCTGTGTCACCCCGATGAAAGTAGGTCCTTCGTATTATGCATTTCCTCTTACCAATTGGCAGCATCCCCTCTGCGTCCTGTCTGAAACTACTACATCGCTTTTTTTTTAATTCATTAACAGGATGTGGGTGATGCCGGCTGGGCCAGCATGTATTCTCTACATCTCAGGGTGGTGATGAACTGCCTTCTTGAACCAATGCTGTCCATGTGGTGTAGGGAAACGCCCATCATGGTTAGAGGGGGCTTACCAGGACTTTAAGCCAGCAGCATGGGAGAACAGTGAAATATTTCCAAGTCCGGAAGTATGTGGCTTGGAGGGGAACTTTCAGGTGGTGATGCTTTCATGAATCTTGTCATTGCCTTTGTCATTTGAGGTGACAAAAGTCCCGGGTTTGAAAGGAGTCTTAGTGAGTAGCTGCATTGCATCTTGTAACAGTACACATTACTGCTATTGTGTGTTGTTGGTGAAAGAAGTGAATGTCAAAGGAATGTCAGGAGCTAATCAAGCTGGCCGCTGTGTCCTGGATGGTGTTGAGCTTTTTGAGTGTTATTGGAGCTGCACCATCCAGGCAAGTAGGATGCATTCCATCACACTCCGGACTTGTGCCTTGTATATGGTGGACAGGCTTTGGGAGATGGGAAATGAGTATTCCTAGCCTCTGTCCTGCTTTTGCAGCTACTGTATTTATATGGCTGCCCAGTTCGGTTTCTGGTCAGTGGTAACTCCCAAGATGTTAAACAGTGGTGGGTTCAGTGATAGAAATGCCATTGACTGTCAAAGTGTGATGATTTGATTCTCTCTCCATCCTATGGTGTGGAGACATTTATGTGCTTGATGTATTTTTAAAAATAAAACTTGATTGGCATTTAATTTCCAGGTCTTCTGAAATTACATAAATTGTAAGACACTGCTCATTGGAGCGGATCTCCTCACGGTTATTGATAAAAAAAAAAATTAAGGATCCTTCTGTATTCAAGCACAGATTTTGCAGTCACAAGTAATCCCTAAAGTTTCCTCAGATCTATATATGCACCTGCAGAATGTGATTCTCAAAATGCTGTTAAAAGATCTTGCTTCCCAAATGAAAGAAACACAGATATTTCCTTTCAACAGTCACTGACAAGCTGCAGTCCTGGAAGAGGTGTGAGTCAGCAATGTTTCTTCTCCATTTCAGTGACCATGCGTCACTCCACAGGCTCAATAACTGTCGGCCCTGGACGGATAAGCTCAGCAGTGACAGCTCACCTTGTTTCCCTTGCCTAGAAAGACCCTCCAGTTTCCACTCACCTCCAGTGCTTCCTCCTCCACCATACTCCTCAAATCCCTACCAGCTAATCCCTTTATTGGCTTCCTCCAGTTCTTGGACTCTGTATAGTTCTGTTAAGGAAGAAGATTGCTGTGTATGGGAAAAGCTAATGATTGAAAAGTTTGAGCTCTTTGAAGTATGCTTTTTACTTCAGAGGCTGTTGGCTTCCTTCATTCATTTGTAATGAGAAAGTGCTGGCACTGCAAAGATGATACCTGTGGTTTGAACCAGAGTTGATAGGGGTCCATAGTTGAGTAGGTAAAAGTGAGGACTGCAGATACCGGAGATCAGAGTCAAAATTAGAGTGGTGCTGGAAAAGCACAGCAGGTCAGGCAGCATCCAAGGAGCAGGAAAATCGACGTTTCAGGCAAAAGCCCTTCATCAGGAGTGCCTTGTCCTGTAGTTAGTTCTGTGTATTGATCTTATCTGTGTTATTTCAGCTTGGTCATGTTAAAATAAATATGGTGGCTAGTTAGCAAAGGACTGAGCAGTGTGCTTGGAGCTGTAATCAAGGAAGACCTGGGGATTCAGGGGGAGGTTGGAAGACCTTGTAAAATTCATATCTCAGTGTCACTGCCAAGGCCAGCATTGATTGTCCTTGTGATGGTGGTGACCAGCTACTATCTCGAACTGCTGCAGTATAAGTAGTGTAGATTCACTCACAGCGCTATTAGGGAGGGCGTTCTTTCATTAACACTGATCTAGTGTTAATGAAAGAACGGCAAAATCTTTGCAAGTCACAGTGAAGCCGCCTTTGCCATTGAATAGGATGATCTGATGGCGGCCTTAACTGCTCTTTGGTCAGCTCTGCCCATAATCATTGGCACTCTCTTGTCAATCAAAAAGATTCAATGATCTGGTCTCCAAAGCTGAATGGGTTGAACAATCTCCTTTTGCTCATGATTTTGCGTCTACTTTGGAGGGGCATAAGGGGAAGGTGATGTTTCCCAATGTGTCCCCATGTGGCCTTGGCCTTTTAGCCAGTAAGCTAAAAGGCCAAGGCCACGGTGGCACAGTGGACGGCACGGTGGCTAGCACTGTTGCCTCACAGCGCCAGAGACCCGGGTTCAATTCCCGCCTCAGGCGACTGGCTGTGTGGAGTTTGCACGTTCTCCCCGTGTCTGCGTGGGTTTCCTCCGGGTGCTCCGGTTTCCTCCCACAATCCAAAAAATGTGCAGGTTAGGCAAATTGGCCATGCTAAATTGCCCGTAGTGTTAGGTGAAGGGGTAAATATAGGGGAATGGGTTTGGGTGGGTTACGCTTCGGCGGGTCGGTGTGGACTTGTTGGGCTGAAGGGCCTGTTACCTCACTGTAAGTATTCTAATTTAATCTAATCTAGAGGCCAGGTCCTTAGCAGATGCAGTGACCGATGAGCGCCCGGTCAGTTTATCTTACAGAGGAGCGAACCTTGACATTGCTAATGTTGGTTTTTTTTTCCCCTGTTTGTCAGAATCACCGGGCAGATCCTGAGAGACTGTTCACCAAACTAGAGCGGATCGGAAAGGGGTCTTTTGGTGAAGTCTTCAAAGGAATTGATAACCACACACAGCAAGTAGTTGCTATCAAAATCATCGACCTTGAAGAAGCTGAAGATGAAATTGAAGATATCCAACAGGAAATAACCGTCTTAAGCCAATGTGATAGTCCGTATGTAACAAAATATTTTGGATCATATTTAAAGGTAATGAACAATTTGATATGTTTGATTACAATGGGATTGTTAACGTTAAAGTGTTGAAGGAGGCCAAATAGTTCATCATGCTCCCAGACAGGACAGATTTACTGTAGATCCATTTCCCTGTAACTCTTCTTATTCTTTTCTAAATAAAGAAGAACTAAGAGCAGCAGCAGGCAATCCAGTCCCCCGAGGCCTGCTTTGCCATTTAATTACCTTATGGCTGATCTCATCTTGGCCTCAGTTTCACTTACCTGTCTGCTCTCCATAACCCTTCAGCTCACTACTAATTAAAACTCTGTCTGTGTTCTCCTGCTTACATTTATTCAGTGCCCCAGCATCCACCACACTCTGCTGTTAAATTCACAGTCTCACTAGGAGAGATAAGTTGATTCATGATCCTTTGAGAGATGTGATTTCTCCTCATCCCTGTTGTAAATCTGCCAATCCTTATCCTAAAAAAGCTATGATGTCTCATTCTGGATTACCCCACATTAGGAATCACCCTCACTTCGTCTACTTCGTCAGTCCCCTTTAACATGTTATATACCTCAATTAGATCTCCTCTCATTCTTCTAAACTCCACAGAGTGTGGGCTGAAAGAGCAAAGTTCAAGCTGAAAATAACAATCTCGAATTGAACTATAAGAGAAAAAGTAGGCCGTTTGACCCATTGCATCAGATGTGCCATTCAATGGGATCATCGTTATCTGATAATACTCAACTCTATTTTCCTACCTTAACTCTTGATTCCCTTACTGATTAAAAATGTCTTCTCAGCCTTAAATATACTTAAAACCGTAGCCTCAGCAACTCTCTTCAATAATAAATTTGACAGATTCACTACCCTCTGACTGACAAATTCCTGTTCATCTGTCTGAAATTGATACAACCTCCCCTCATCTATCTTCTACCAATCTTCTAAACTCCACTGAGCACAAGACCAATTTACTTAACCTCTCCTCAAAACAAAATCTGTCCGTACCTGGGATTGTCTTAGTGAACCTTCTGTGGACTGCCACCCGCATCACTACATCTTTCCTTAGATAAGGGAACGAAACCTGTTCGCAGTCCTCCAGCTTTGTTCTTACTAGTGCTTTGTACAGTTTTAGCAAGACCTCCCTCTTTTTCTGGACTCAATTCTCTTTCAAGTAAAGGCCAACATTGCCTGAGCCTTCCCTATTACCTACTGAATTTGTAATACTGGCTTTTTGTGATTTATGCACGAGAGCTCCTGAATCCCTCTGTACTGTAACTTTCTGCAGTCTTGCTTCTTTAAATAGTATTCAGCTTCTCCACTCTTCCTGCTAAAGTTACCCTCACATTTTGCCATGTTATATTCCATCTGCCAAGTTTTTGCCCACTTGCCCACCTGTCTGTGTCCCGCAGATACTGCATGTCATCCTCTCTGCTCGCCATCCTACCTATTTTGTGTCATCTGCAAGCTTGATGATAATAGGTTCACGTCCATCATCCGAGTCATTCATATGTATTGTAATCAAAGATGACCACAACACTGATCCCTGTGATACTCCACTACTTACAGATTGCAATCCTAAAAATGCGCCCTTTATCCGTACTTATTGTTCGTTAACTAATCCTCTATCCAGGCTAATTTACTATCTCCAACACCATGGGTCCTTGTCTTATTTAGTAGTCCAGTGTGCATATCTTATCGAATGCCTTTTGGGAATCAAAATATATTACATCAATTGGTTCCCCTTTGTCTATCCTCCTTATTAATTTGCCAAACTTGATTTCCTCTTTATGCAGCCGTACAGATTCTGCTTGATTGTATTGTGTTTCTAAATGCTCTGCTATAACATCCTTTATGATAAGTTCTACCATTTTCCCATTGACAGATGTTAAGCTACCTGGCCTTGGTTACCAGTTTATGTCTCCGTACCTCTTGAATAAAGATACTACCCTGGCAATTTTCCAGTCCCCTGGGAATTCTCAGAATCTTGAGGATTCTTGGAAAATTTCTGCCAAGAAATATCTCTGTGGTTAGGAACATGGGAACAACTATAGGCCATTGAGCCCTTGAGCCTTGTCCACCATTCATTGGGATCATGGCTGATCTGTGGCCTAAGTCCATATCCCAGTCTTTGGCCCATATCCCAAACACCTTTGCTTAACAAAAATCTGTCTATCTCAGGTTTAAAATTAACAATTGATCCAGTATCTACATCCTAAAATCCTTAGTTTTACCATGTTATTAGTATCATCTACTATGAAGACATTCATTATATTTGTTCAACTTTTCTTTCATTTCTTGCTTTCCCATTATTATTATCCCAGCCTCATTTTCTAAGGCGTCTATGTTCACTGTTTCTTCCAGTTTGTCCTCATAGTTTCTTTTCTCCCTCCTTTGTATTATTTTGTCATTTTTATTTGGCTTTTAAAGCTTTCCAAATCCTTTGATTTATCACTCATCTTTGGCATGTTTTATGTTCTTTTTCAATTTGATACTGTCCTTAATTTCCCTGGTTAGGAAATTTCATGGTTGGTTATCCCTTTCCTAGAATGCTGTTTCCTGACTAGCATATATCTTTACAGTGAGCCATTGACTAAGATCTAAAACATTTACCATTGTTCATCAACTTTTTTTTGCCAAACATCCTTTTCCCAGTTTAATCCCTAAACTCGGCTCTCATTCCCTTGTAAATACCCTTATTTAAGTTTAGCTAGTTTCTTAATTTCAAACTGAATTCTAAATTCTATCAGGTTATGGTCAATGTTCCCATTTATTCAGAAATTATGTATTAAACCTGCCTCTTTATGCATTACCAGATCCAAAATAGTCCAACCAGATTCCTGGTTGGATCTACAACATAGTGTTCTAGGACCCTATCCTAAATACACACTATGAATTCTTCCTAACCACATCTGATTTGTTTTTCCCAATCTCCCTGAAAATTAAAGTTACTCAAATAATATACTTCCTTTGTTACCTATTCCCCCTATTATGTCCTGATTTGGTCTTTGTGCTACAGAACAGTTACTGTTAATGGGTCAATACCAATGATTTCTTCCTCTTGTTATTTCTTGACTCCATCCACATGGATTCTACACCTTCCAATCCAAGATCATTTCATAATAACGTACTAATTCTACCCCACACTAACAAAGCATGGTGGCTCAGTGGCTTGTACTGCTGCCTCACAGTGCCAGGCACCTGGGTTAAATTCAACCCTTAGGTGACTGTCTATGTGGAGTGTACACATTCTCTGCCCATTTTGCATGGGTTTCCCCTGGATGCTTCAGTTTCCTCCCACAGTTAAAAGATGTGCAAGTTAGCTGGATTGGCCATGCTAAGTTGCCCATAGCATCCAGGGATATGTAGGTTAGGTGGAATAGCCATAGAAAATGCAGGCTTACAGAGTTGGGTAGGGGAGTCGGATATTCTTAAGGTTTGTGTGGTCTTGGTGGGCCAAATGTCCTGTTTCCAAACTTTCCAGCTGAAAGCTGCCTCACCACCCTTCCTTTCCCTTCCTGTCTGACCTTTTGAAAAGTCTCATATTCCTGTATAGTTAACTTCCAACTTCTATCTACTTAGAGCCATTATGGAGATATGATTATAAAATCATATCCGTTAACCTCTACTTGTGCCATTAATTCATTTATTTTATTCTAAATATGATATACATTCAAATAATGAGCCATTAATCCCAATTGGATCAGATTTTTTTAACCTTGTACACTCTGTCCATTCCTGTTGTACTCTGGGTACTCTTGTTGAAATCGTTCTGAAATGAGGGAGAACCGCTGTAGCAGATGCACAACATTGATGTCCTTTCTGGGATTACTGTCATGCATGCTGATCTGGGAACCTGATTAAAGGAAGAATGTTCCGATCACGGAAAGAAGACTGTCAAAATTCACTGGAATAGCACAAGGATCTAGGAACTCGAACTATAAATAATGACTCAAAGGACTGGCAGTTTCTCAGAGGAGCTGAGAACGTCAAAGGGCAGCTCTTAATGATGGTATCTTCAGGGCTGTGAAAGATGTTACAGTGGTAGACAGTTGGGAAATTGTGTTAGCAGGGGGCACATATTCATATAATCCTACAGTGTGGAAGCAGGCCATTTGGCCCATTTGAGTCTGTACAGCATCCCACCCAGACCCCCCCACCCCCAACCCTATCCCTTCCCAGGTTCGATTCCAGCCCCGGGCAACTGACTGTGTGGAGTTTGCACATTCTCCCCGTGTCTGCGTGGGTTTCCTCCGGGTGCTCCAGTTTCCTCCCACAGTCCAAAGATATGCAGGTCAGGTGAATTGGCCATGCATTAGTCAGAGAGAAATGGCTCTGGGTGGGTTACTCTTCGGAGGGTTGGTGTGGACTTGTTGGGCCGAAGGGCCTGTTTCCACACTGTAGGGAATCTTATCTAAAAAAAATCTATTACCCTCCATTTCCCATTGTTATTCCAGTTAACCTACACATCCCTGGAAACAATGGGCAATTTAGCATGGCCAATCCACCTAACCTGTACATCTTTTGACTGTGAGAGGAAACTGGAGCACCCAGAGGAAATCCATGCAGTGAAGGGGAGAATGTATAAACTTCACACAGACAGTCGCCTGAGGCTGGAATTGAACCTGGGTGCTCGGTGCTATGAGGCAGCAGTGCTAATCAGTGAGCCACTGTGCTGCCAGAAATGATTAGTGCTAACCATTCATTATGTTCACATTTGACCACAGGTTTTGATACGCATTAGATGTTAATACTAGCACAGCAATTTCATCTCTATTGAGACGTGGGACCCTGTATGACTAGGGAAAGCAACTATGAATCTCCTTCATTGATTATATTAGAAAACCCTTTCTGAAGCAAATAGAAGTAAAGTACTTCAGTTGGTGGAAATCTAGAATAAAATAGTGAATGTTATAGAAACTTAGCTGGTCTGACAGCCATCTGTGGAGAGAGAAACAGAGTTAATGTTTTCAGTTGAATATCAGTCTTCAAAACTCTGAAGAATGCTCTGATGAAGAGTTGCATCTGACTCGGAACATTAACTTGTTTATCTCTCCAGACCTGCTGAGCTTCTCCAGCATTTTTTGTGTACCTTTGTGAAGCAATAATGTAAGATCCTGGATATACAGGGTTAGTTCAGTGCAAAATTATGTCCAGAAATGAAAAGACTAGAAAGGAAACAGAGGGTTAAGAGTGAGAAATAAGAAATGGAATTTTTTAAAATGTGTTTAATGTTTAAATCTCCAACTATAATTAAAATGTGAAAGAATGAAGCTATTGTAAAATTTAATTTTCTGTGCTAGAAAGGGACGTTGCCAGTAACTAAGACTTGACAAGCGGTTTCAACAGGAGTGCAGCTGAAAAAAGACATATTTTGACAAAGCTCTTTATCCTGCACTCATCAGGACAACTCACAAGAAATACCAAAACCAAAAGCAATATTTAAACGGGATGAGAGGAGAGAACTGATTGACCAGCAAATACTGTAGCAATTCGGGTCTTGCAGCAAATTTGGAGAGAGAAACGGTTTTGACATTTGGAATCCTTTAAGAGTCATCGGTTGATGGTGGATTTGTACTGGGTTTTACCAATTCTAATTGGACTGTGTTGTCCTGTCTCCAGGGGCCTCTGTGGGCTGCTGTTGGGTGCTTCAGCTACTGTTTCTCATCAAGCGTATTTAAAGAACTTTCATTTTATAGCTCCTTTACCATTTGGAAAAGGCATCCTCGGCCTTTAAAGCCAATGAAGGATGTTGAGGTGTAGTTGCTATTGTAACGTAGAGAACCTGGCAGCCTCTTTTAGCAGAGTTGGTGAAGGAATAAATATCCCCAGGACGCAGAAGAACTTTGACAATGCGAAATGGTATCTTTCCTATCTAGCCAAGAGAGTAAACAGTTCTAACTTCTCATTTGAAACTCTGACCGTGTAGCATTTCTTCAATATTGCACTGAAGTGTCAGCCTCTGATGTTTTGAGGTTTCTGGCATAAGGTTTGAAACTTTTGATCTATTGAGTTATGACTGACCCCAGCCTCCAGTTCTGTGGAAAGGCTAGAATTAGAGCAGAGGAGAGAAACTGAAGGGAGAGTTATAAAGGTGCTTAAAGTATAAAGGCTTTTGATCGAGAGAATGTATTCCACAGGCAGGAGGACCAGTAAATAGACACAGATTCAATGTAATGGGGAAATAAGAATTTGCAAATTGCTGAGGAAAAAAACAGTTATCTGTAAAACTTTGTTCGAAACGGAAGGAGAAGCAGATTCAACACTGACTTTTGAAAGGGAATTGGATAGATTCTTGAAAAGAACGAGATTTCAGGGTCCTGAGGAAGCTGCAAAGGTTTACGATGAATTGGCCAGCTCTCTAAAAGAGCTGACATAAATGCAGTGTGTTGGCCAGTTCCCTTCTGTGCTGTGTATAATGTTGTGGTCTGACAGCCAAAGCCTGCAGTACAGCACAAATTACTGTGATTGTGTAATTAATAGCATCAAACTTGTTGATTTTTGTGCTCCCTCTGTCTTCCTTCCTTCACTTGGACTTTGTGCCTTCCTTTTTATTTAAATGAGGAATCCGTGCCAAGGAAGTGTGTGATATTTCATCAGATTGCCCTGAATGTGAGACATACACGGCTGTCGACTCATCACTGAGATATCTGCTGTCTTTGAAGAAGTGTGTTGCAAAGCCAAGGGATTCTTACCATCAATCTCCAGGATCCTGATCTGCACCAGGGTCATGAGAATGCCACCACCTATAAGCTGCACACCATCCTGACTTGGAACGTTAGTCCTCCCTAGAAATCGTAGAGCTCCCAGAACTCCCTCCCTAATAACACTGTTGGTCCAGCATTCACGGCAGTGCTGTGGCTTAGTTTATTAACGCACCTACCTAGTAACTGAGATGGTGCGTTCAAATCCCAGCAGTGCCTGCATCTCACTTAAAGATTCCCTGCTTAAATTTCCCAGGAATGCCATTTTAAGGGTGGTTAGCACTGCTCCCTCACAGCGCCAGGGAAGCGTGTTCGATTCCGCCCTCGGCTGACTGTCTGTGAGAAGTTTGCACATGCTGTGTCCGCGTAGGTTTCCTCAGGGTGCACCAGTTTCCTCCCACAGTCCAAAGATGAGCAGGTCAGGTGAATTGGCCATGCTAAATTGCCCATAGTGCATGCAATGTGCAGGCTAGGTGGATTAGCCATGGGAAATGCAGGATAGGGTAGGGCTCTGGGTCCGGGTGGGCTGATCTTTGGAGAGTTGGCATGGACTTGATGGGCCGAATGACCTGCTTCCATACTGTAGGGAATCTATGATTGACCAAGGCGTCACATCACTACTTTCTTCAGGCATATTAGGGACGTCAATAAATGTTCTCCTTTTCTATAACATTCATATGTCCCAAAATGGTTGTCTTTTTGAAAAAGACTAATGATTCACAGTGATAGGGGTTGTTGTTGACTGAACAGTGATGCCATTGTTAAGATTAAGTGTGTTTCCATGTGGCTCGCTGTTAGCCCTCAAGTACGTATCTGAGCTTATATTTATGTGCATTACTGACAGATGTATGGTCTTTCAGATTAGGCATTGAATTGAGGGTGCCATCAATATTCTGGTCAATGTTACAGTTCTTACAGCACTATTTCAGTATAAATTGACAGAGGATAATTTGCAATCAGATCTGGGTGTCCTTGTTGCTTATTTTGAGCGATTGGTGAACAAGTGGTGAAGAATGCAAGTTATAGGTTGACCTTCATAGCGAGAGGGCTCAAGTACAGGAACAAGAAAGTCTTGTTGCAATTAAACAGGGCATTGGTGAGGGCATACCTGAAATGTTGTGTGCAGGTTTGGTCTCTTTATTTAAGAAAGGATATTCATGCGATAGAGGGAGAGCAGCAAATGTTTACCAGACTGATTCTCGGGATAGCAGGGCTGATGTATGAGGAACGATTGAATCAGTTAGAGATATATTCGCCAGAGTTCAGAACAACGAAGGGGAATGTCATAAAACTCTAACAGGACTAGACAGGGTGGATGCAGAAAGGATAATCCCTATGGCAGAGGGGTCCACAGCCAAGGGTCGCAGTCCAGATTTAAGACTGCGATGAAGAGAAATTTCTTCACACAGTAAGTGGTAAGCTAGAGGCAATCACTACCACAGAAAACAGTCGAGGTCAAAACATTGTATGGTTTCAAGATGGAGTTAGATGTTGCACTTAGAGCTAAAAAGATCAAAGGATATAGGGAAAAGCAGGAACAGGTTGAGTTATAGCATCATAGAGATGTACAGCATGGAAACAGACCCTTCGGTCCAACCCGTCCATGCCGACCAGATATCCCAACCCAATCTAGTCCCACCTGCCAGCACCCGGCCCATATCCCTCCAAACCCTTCCTATTCATATACCATTGGATGATCAACCGTGATTGTATTTCAGTGGTGGAGCAGACTTGGAGGACCTAATGGCCGAATCTTCCTAATCCATAGGTTTCTCTGTTTGTGATCTGATGAGTATTCTCTGAGAATATTCCTTCCTCATCCAGTGTTGTAATGGTGTTAACACCGGTCACTGGCATAAATTCCATGGGGAAAAAGATAATCATGCTTCAGAAAGAGTCCTGTGAATGTCCTGAGGTGGTGAGAAGGTGCTCTGTGAGTTGAAGACCATGTGACATTGGATGAGAAATAGGCCATTCAGCCAAACAAGTCTGCTCCACCATTCATTGTGATCATGGCTGATGTGATAATCCTCAACTTCTCTTTCCTACTTTATCCTCGTAACCCCGATTCCCTTGCTGATTAAACATACACCTATCTCAGCCTTGAATATACTGAACAATCCAGCCTTGACAGCTCTCAAGGGTAAAGAATGCTACAGTTTTACTGTCCTCGGAGAAGAAATTCCTCCTCATCTCTGTCCTAAACTGGTGACCTTTAATTTCTGATCCTCCGATTAGACCCTCTGGTCCTAGACCTAGAATTCAATCCGGGTAAATGCGAGGTGATGCACCTGGCCAGGATAAACAAGGCAAGGGCATACTTGATTAACGAGAGGACCTTGGAAAGCACCGAGGAACAGCGGATTTGATGTACATGTTGCACTGGTTCCTAGAAATATCAGGACAGATGGAAAAAGTGGTTCAGAATGGGATATGTATCTTTATTAGTGAAAGCATAGATTTTAAGAGCAGGGAGGTTATGCTAGATCTGCATAAGATGTTTGTTAGGCCACAACTAGGGTATTATTTGCAGTTCTGGAATCCACATTATAGAAGGGATGTGATTGCACTGAAGAGGGTGCAGAGGAGATTTACTAGAATGGTGCCTAGGCTGGAGAGTTTCCGTTAAAAAGTTAGATTGGACAGATTGGGGTTATTTTGCTTAAAGCAGAGGAGATTGAGAGTGAATATGATTGAGATGTATAAAATTATAAGTGACATAGATCGGGTAGACAAGACGAAATATTTCCCCTTTGGTGAAGGGATCAGTGACCAGGGGGCACAGATTTACCTTAAGGTGCAGGAGGTTTAGTGGAAATGTGAGGGAAAAGCGTTTTCACCCAGAGGGTGCTGGAAATCTGGAACTAATTGCATGTGAGGGTAGTAGAGGCAGAAACCCTCATTACATTTAAGAGCATTTTGATGTGCATTTGCGATGTCAAAGCTGACAAGACTATGGGCCAAGGGCTGAAAAATGGGATTAGAATAGAATCATACAGTGTGGAAACAGACCATTTAGCCCAGCCAGTCCACACCGACCCTCCGAAGAGTAACCCAGCCAGAACCATTTCCCTACCCTATTATTCTATATTTCCTCTGACTAACGCACCTAACCTACACATCCCTGAACACTATGGGCAATTTAGCCAATTCACCTAACCCACACATCTGTGGATTGTGGGAGGAAACCGGAGAACCCAGAGGAGACCCACGCAGACACAGGGAGAATGTGCAAACTCCACACAGACAGTCGCCCGAGTGCCTTTTATGATTTTGGAAATGATGTGAAGGTGCTGGGGTTGGACTGGGGTGGACAAAGTTAAATATCACACAACACCAAGTTGTAGTCCAACAGGTTTCGAAAAATGAGCTTTCGGAGCGCTGCTTCTTCATCAGGTAGCTAGTGGAGCAGGATCATAAGACACAGAATTTATAGCAAAAAGATCACAGAGTCATACACTGATGCAATATATTGAACGAACCTACATTGCTAGGCAAAAGGAAACTTAACGGAAACTTTCCAGCCTAGGCACCATCCTGGTAAATCTCCTCTACGCCCTCTCCAGTGCAATCACATTTTCCAGCACCACTCTAATCTAAACCTAGATTGCTGTTATGTCTATTATCTTTTAGAATGGGTTGTAGGTTTTGATTCATTAATATGTAAATCCCAATGCTACTTTCAATTCACATTCCAAAGATAACAAGTTTTTATGAAAAAAGGTGACATCTCAGCTCAGACAATACATACAGACTCTAACCTCATACCTTTAATACATTGCTTGAGCTGAGATGTCACTTTTTTAATATAAAACCTTAAGTTATCTCAGGAATGTGAATTGAGAGAAGCGCTGGGATTTACATATTAATGAATCAAAACCTGCAACCCACTCTAAAAGGTGAAAGACTTATCAGCAATCTAGGTTTGTTCAATATATCGCATCAGTGTATGACACTGTGATCTTTCGTTATAAATTCTGTGTCCTGTGATCCTGCCCCACTAGCTGCCTAATAAAGGAGCAGCACTCTGAAAGCTTGTACTTCCAAATAAACCTGCTGGTCTATAACCAGGTGTTGTCTGATTTTTAACTTAGTTTTAGCAAGACATTCTCATTTTTTTAAATTCCCATCAAAGAATCTAGAATGAAGCTCTAATGATGATCAAGAAACCATTGCCAATTGTCAGACAAACCCATCTGATTCACTAAAGTCTTTTAGGGAAGGAAATCTGTCGTCCTTACCCAATTTGGCCCACGTGAGCCTCCAGAGCGATGGCAATGTGGCTGACTCTTAACTTCCCTCTGGGCAATTAGAGATGGGCAGTAAATGCTGGCCTGGCCAGAGACACCTGCATCCTATGAGTGAGTAAAACAAAAATTCCCTTTGAAATAAAAGTATTCATTCCATTTGCCTTCCCTGTTTCTGATGTGCTTGTCGCATTTTGTGATTTTTGCACAAGATCCTGCTGAGATGTAACTTTTGGCAGCCTTTCTCCATTTAAATAATATTCAGCTCCTTTATTCTCTCTACCAAAGTGCATAACCTCACATTTTCCTACATAATATTCCATTAACCAACTTTTTTGCCTACTCACATAACTTATTCATAACCCTCTACAGGTTCTTTGTCATTTTCAGTATTTAACTTCCTATCTGTTTTTGTGTTGTATGCAAACTAAGTTGTAGTCCATTCACTTTCATCATCCCAGTCATTAGTGTCTATTGTAAATAATTGCAACCCCAGCACTGATCCCTGTGGCACTCCACTAGATAGTTAATTGCTGTATTATTATTATTATTATTCTGTTACTTTCTGTTAATTGCCTCTGTATTATTCAACTATAGCATAGTTTGGAGACAGGTCATATTGACATGACTAGGACCTTTTCAGTGCTGTGGCCATGTGTTAAAAGAACTTTGGAAAGAGCTGATAGGGTACAGAGAGAACAACAAGAACTACTTGAAACGTGAAGGGTGGGATTCTTGAAGGTGCATGTAAAGAGAGCAGTACCTGAGGAGAGGGAGTCACTTTACAATGTCAGCTAACATTTGGAGACAGGATAGAAAGTTTTGTGGCTGGCAGTTTGCTGAGAGCAGGGGATAGGTCTCATGGACAAGGTAAACTCAACACAGGATGGACATTGAGGGAGAAACTTGCAAATTTACAAGGAAACCGAGAGAGATTTTGTCTGTGATTTTGGCTCGGAAAAGGGTGGGTGTAGCGGAGGAAACTGAATTAGTACAGTCATCATTAGTTCTTTGTTTTGTTTCTAAATTTGTATAAACTGAAGCAGTCTAAAATGAAACAGGAGAACTGAACCTCTCTCAAAATAGACAATGTAATAGATGGGGGATAAAGGGAGTCCTGTTGAAGATTTTCAAAAAAAATTGATGAAATATAAAACTTGGGAGGTCATGTTGTGGCTGTACAGGCCATTGGTGAGGCCACTTTTGAAATATTGCATTCAATTCTGGCCTTCCCTGCTATAGGAAAGATGATGTGAAACATGAAAGTGTGCAGAAAAGACTTAGAAGAATATTTCTGAGGTTGGAGGGTTTGAGTTATAGGGAGAGGCTGAATAGGCTGGACTGTTTTTCCCTGTTGCATTGGAGACTGAGGAGTGGTCTTATAGAAGTTTATAAAATCATGAGGGGCATGGATAGGGTGAATACTTAAGGTGTTTTCTCAGGGTAGGGCAGTCCAAAATTAGAGGGCATAGGTTTAATTTGAGAGGGGAAAGATTAAAAGGCACCTAATGTGCAACGTTTTCATACAGAGGGTGGTGTGTATATGGAGTGAGCTACCAGAGGTAGAGGCTGGTACATTTACAACATTTAAAAGGCACCTGGATAGGCTTATGACGAACAAGTGTTTAGAGGGATATGAGCCAAATGCTGGTCAATGGAACTAGATTATTTTGGGATATCTAGTCAGCATGGATGAGTTTGACCAAAGGGTCTTGTTCTGTGCTGTATTACTCTATGACTCTGAGTATTACGTAATAGACATGTCAGCATGAGATTGTGACAGTGTAGAGCTGAAGTTTGCAAATAGTGTAGTGTTGAAGAGTTGTTTATCAAGCTAGAGGGAAGTACGGAATGATGTTCCCCAGGGGTTAGTATTAGGACCAGTGCTCTCTGGTGTGTATTAATGTAAAATGTATACACCTGTCATTGACCCAGTGTCTCACACGCCAACCTGCCCAGATGAAAGTAGCCAGCTGGCAATGTATCCTTCAGTGTCTCCAGAAGCAAGCCAGGTTGGCAGCTGCTGGGTTTCAATAACCACGTTTGGATTATCTTGCATTGGTCACCTGATGCAGTTCTCAAAATACAATGGGGTGGCAGGCAAAGCCACCCTCAAAATCTCCAAAACACGCAGGAAAGTTTACTCACTGTGGTGACCAATGGTAGGGGGGGAAAGGTCAACTCAGGTAATAGAATGGAGAGTATCCCTGGAGAATTTATTGACCTACTTCTGTAAAGACACACTCTGTCTCATCCTCCATTTGCTGCTGAGAAGTTCAGTATAATTATGATCTATTAATATCAAAAAAAAGAGAGCTATCACTGTCATTCGAAGTGCTCTGTAACCAGTGAGGTACTTGTCAAGTTTAGTCATTTTTGTTAATGTAAGAATTGTGTCAGCACAGCAAACTCCCACAGGCATTACTGCTGCAGTGAGCAGATAAGCAACATTCATAATGGGCTAAGGGCAAAGAACAATACAACACAGGAACAGGCCCTTTGGACAACCAAGCCTGTGCCAATTCCTAGTCCTTGTTTAAACCCGCTACTTTATTGCCCATATGCGATTTCCATCCCTCTGTTCACCTCTCGTTCATGTATCTATCAAGATATGCCTTAAATGTTGCTAACATGCCTCCTTCCACCATCTCCACTGGCAGTCCAATCTGGGCACACACCATCCTCTGTCTGAAACGTTTTCCTGCAATTCTCCCCTAAACGTTCCCCCTCTCACCTTGAAGCTATGCCCTCTTGTAGTTGATCTTTCTGCCCCGGGAAAAAAGCCTCTGACTATGCAGTTTAATTATTTAGACCTCTTTCAGGTCATTCCTCAGCCTCTGTCTTTCCAATGTAAACAATCTATGTTTATCCAACCTCTCCTCATAACTAAAACCCTCCAGACCTGGTAAACTTCCTCTGCACCATCTCCAAACCATCCTCATTCTTCTGGTGTGGCAGCCAGACCCATTCCCATTGGCTAGGCCAGCTGGAGAATCCTTTTGTTCTTCCAGATAATGCAGATGCATCTTGGTGGGAGATTTTCTGAGAGGGCAGGTAGAGACTCTGTTTAATGTCTCACAAGAAAACCAGTCCTAACTACTGCAGTGATATCACCATAGATGATGTGGGTCTACTGACAACACATGGACTGCAGCAGTTCAAGAAGGCAGCTTACCACATCACCTTGAGGGCAATTAGGGATGGACAATAAAGTTCTGGCCCAGCCAGTGATGCCCACATCCACGATTGAATAAAGGAAGTCATAGAGATGTACAGCATGGAAACAGACCCTTCAGTCCAACCCGTCCATGCCGACCAGATATCCCAACCCAATCTAGTCCCACCTGCCAGCACCCAGCCCATATCCCTCCAAACCCTTTCTATTCATATACCCATCCAAATACCTCTTAAATGTTGCAATTGTACCAGCCTCCACCACATCCTTTGGCAGCTCATTCCATACACGTACCACCCTCTGCGTGAAAAAGTTGCCCCTTAGGTATCTTTTATATCTTTCCCCTCTCACCCTAAACCTATGCCCTCTAGTTCTGGACTCCCTGACCCCAGGGAAAAGACTTTGCCTATTTAACCTATCCATGCCCCTCATAATTTTGTAAATCTCTATAAGGTCACCTCTCAGCCTCCGATGCTCCAGGGAAAACAGCCCCAGCCTGTTCAGCCTCTCCCTGTAGCTCAAATCCTCCAACCCTGGCAACATCCTTGTAAATCTTTTCTGAACCATTTCAAGTTTCATAACATCTTTCCAATAGGAAGGAGACCAGAATTGCACGCAATATTCCAACAGTGGCCTAACCAATTTCCTGTACAGCCGCAACATGACCTCCCAACTCCTGTACTCAAATCTCTGACCAATAAAGGAAAGCATACCAAACACTTTCTTCACTATCCTATTTACCTACGACTCTACTTTCAAGGAGCTATGAACCTGCACTCTAAGGTCTCTTTGTTCAGCAACACTCCCTAGGACCTTACCATTAAGTGTATAAGTCCTGCTAAGATTTGCTTTCCCAAAATGCAGCACCTCGCATTTATTTGAATTAAACTCCATCTGCCACTTCTCAGCCCATTGGCCCATCTTGTCCAGGTCCTGTTGTAATCTGAAGTAACCCTCTTCGCTGTCCACGACATCTCCAATTTTGGTGTCATCTGAAAACTTACTAACTGTACCTCTTATGCTCACATCCAAATCATTTATGTAAATGACAAAAAGTAGAGGGCCCAGCACTGATCCTTGTGACACTCCACTGGTCACAGGCCTCCAGTCTGAAAAACAACCCTCCACCACCACCCTCTGTCTTCTACCATTGAGCCAGATCTGTATCCAAATGGCTAGGTCTCCCTGTATTCCATGAGATCTAACCTTGCTAATCAGTCTCCCATGGGGAACCTTATCGAACGTCTTACTGAAGTCTATATAGATCACATCTACTGCTCTGCCCTCATCAACCCTCTTTGTTACTTCTTCAAAAAACTCAATCAAGTTTGTGAGACATGTTTTCCCATGCACAAAGTCATGTTGACTATCCCGAATCAGTCCTTGCCTTTCCAAATACATGTACATCCTGTCCCTCAGGATTCCCTCCAACAACCTGCCCACCACCGAGGTCAGGCTCACCGGTCTATGGTTCCCTGGCTTGTCTTTATCGCCCTTCTTAAACAGTGCCACACATTTGCCAACCTCCAGTCTTCCAGCACCTCACCTGTGACTATCGATGATACAAATATCTCAGCAAGAGGCCCAGCAATCACTTCTGCAGCTTCCCACAGAGTTCTCGGGTACACCTGATCAGGTCCTGGGGATTTATCCACCTTTAACTGTTTCAAGACATCCAGCACTTCCTCCTCTGTAATCTGGACATTTTGCAAGATGTCACCATCTATTTCCCTACAGTCTATATCTTCCATATCCTTTTCCACAGTAAATACTGATGCAGTATTTATTCAGTAAATACTGATGCAGTAAATATTCATTTAGTCTCTCCCCCATTTTCTGTGGCTCCACACAAAGGCCGCCTTGCTGATCTTTGAGGAGCCCTATTCTCTCCCTAGTTACCCTTTCGTCCTTAATATATTTGTAAAACCGCTTTGGATTCTCCTTAATCCTATTTGCCAAAGCTATGTCATGTCCCTGTTTTGCCCTCCTGATTTTCCCTTTTCAGTATACTCCTACTTTCTTTATACTCTTGTAAGGATTCACTCGATCTCTCCTGTCTATACCTGACATATGCTTCCTTCTTTTTCTTAACCAAACCCTCAATTTCTTTAGTCATCCAGCATTCCCTATAGCTACCAGCCTTCCCTTTCACCCTGACAGGAATATACTTTCTCTGGATTCTTGTTATCTCATTTCTGAAGGCTTCCCATTTTCCAGCCGTCCCTTTACCTGCGAACATCTGCCTCCAATCAGCTTTTGAAAGTTCTTGCCTAATACCATCAAAATTGGCCTTTTTCCAATTTAGAACTTCAACTTTTAGATCTGGTCTATCCTTTTCCATCACTATTTTAAAACGAATAGAATTATGGTCGCTGGTGCCAAAGTGCTCCCCCACTGACACCTCAGTCACCTGCCCTGCCTTATTTTCCAAGAGTAGGTCAAGTTTTGCACCGTCTCTAGTAGGTACATCCACATACTGAATCAGAAAATTGTCCTGTACACTCTTAAGAAATTCCTCTCCATCTAAACCTTTAACACTATGGCAGTCTCAGTCGATGTTTGGAAAGTTAAAATCCCCTACCATAACTACCCTATTATTCTTACAGATAGCTGAGATCTCCTTACAAGTTTGTTTCTCAATTTCCCTCTGACTATTGGGGGGCCTATAATACAATCCCAATAAGGTGATCATCCATTTCTTATTACTCAGTTCCACCCAAATAACTTCCCTGGATGTATTTCTGGGAATATTCTCCCTTAGCACAGCTGTAATGCTATCCCTTATCAAAAATGCCACTCCCCCTTCTCTTTTGCCTCCCTTTCTATCCTTCCTGTAGCATTTGTATCCTGGAACATTCAGGTGTCAGTCCTGCCCATCCCTGAGCCATGTTTCCATGATATCCCAGTCCCACGTTCCTAACCAGGCCCTGAGTTCATCTGCCTTCCCTGTTAGGCCCCTTGCATTGAAATAAATGCAGTTTAATTTATTAGTCCTACCTTGTCCCTGCCTGCTCTGACTGTTTGACTCACTTCTGTTCTCAGCTGTACCCGTCTCAGATCGATCTTTTTCCTCACTATCTCCCTGGGTCCCACCCCCACCCTTAATAGTTTAAATCCTCCCAAGCAGTTCTAGCAAATTTCCCAGCCAGTATATTAGTCCCCTTCCAATTTAGGTGCAATCCGTCCTTCTTGTACAGGTCACTTCTACCCCAAAAGAGATTCCAATGATCCAAAAATGTGAATCCTTCTCCCATACATCAGCTCCTCAGCCATGCATTCATCTGCTCTATCCTCCTATTCCTGCCCTCACTAGCCTGTAGCACTGGGAGTAATCCAGATATTACTACCCTTAAGGACCTCCTTTTTAAATTTCTACCTAACTCTCTGTAATCTCCCTTCAGTGTCTCAACCTTTTCCCTTCCAATGTCGTTGGTTACAGTGTGGACAATGATCTCCTGCTGGCCCCTCTCCCCCGTGAGAACATTCTGCACCCTCTCTGAGACATCCTTAATCCTTGCACCAGGGAAACAACACACCATTCTGCTTTTTCTCTACTGGCTACAGAAATGTCTGTCTGTACCTCTGACTACAGAATCCCCTAACACAATTGAAAGCTGACGTACCCCTCGTTGCATTAGAGCCAGTCTCATTACCAGAAACTTGGCCGATGATGCTACATTCCCCTGAGAATCCATCACCCCCTACATTTTC
Source organism: Chiloscyllium plagiosum (assembly GCF_037043375.1). Taxonomy (NCBI): domain Eukaryota; kingdom Metazoa; phylum Chordata; class Chondrichthyes; order Orectolobiformes; family Hemiscylliidae; genus Chiloscyllium; species Chiloscyllium plagiosum. The sequence goes on from NW_028270149.1 coordinate 84,615,208, forward strand.
CAAAACAGCATACCTGTTTGAAATGGGTATATCCACAAAAGACTCCTGCTCTAGCTGCCTACCTCTCTTACCCTTCCTGGAGTTAACCCAGGAAGATGTAGCAGGAAATGGTAGATGTAGGCACATTTAAAACATTTAAAAGACATTTGGACACGTACATGAATAGGAAAGGTTTAGAGGGATATGGGTCCAACACAGGCAAATGGGACTAGTCTAGTTTGGGGAACTTGGTTGGCATGGACTAGTTGGACCAAAAGGTTGGGTTCCACCCTGGATGACTATAGGCTCCTCAGTCAGAAGCGAGATTGCTTGCCATAGAACATAACTCACAACAGGACTCTCAAACTCTTAACATTTGCCTGTACCTGTGTTTTTGCTTTTGCTGCTGTTTACCTATTATTTACCTACCTATGCGACTTAACTCTGTGTTCTGCCTGCATTGCTCACAAGAACAAAGCTTTTCACTGTGCCTCGGTACACGTGACAATAAATTCAATTCAATTCAATTCAATAAGAATTAAGAGCAGGGTGGTGCATTTGGCCTATCAAGCCTTCTCTGTCAGTTAATAAGCTCATAGATGATCTTTTATTTCAACTATACTCGTCCATACTAATCCTATATTATTTGATTCTTTCAGTATGCAAAAATGCATTGCTGTACATTTTGAATAAACTCTGACTGAGCATCCACAGCTGAGATCAAGGATTCCAAAAATTTTAAATGTTTGAGTGAAGAGAGCTTTCTTCACCTCAGTCCTTAAGGGTCAACCACATAATTTGACGCTATAATCTCAGTCTGAAACTCTGTCTGAGAAAACGTTATCCCAGCAGCTCACCTGTCAAGGCTCTTAAACGTTGCATTCGTGTTACAATCTCTGCAGGGACCTGTAGCTTTTCAAAATAAACTTTCATTTTTAGTTAATTGCTGAGAGGAATGGCACAGTAAGATTTCTCATTTAGAAATGTTTAGTGTTTCATTTTTAAAAAAGTATCTAAAAGAAATTGATTAACATTTTTGTATCTTTGTGTGAGAAAACTTTAAACTGCTGAAGAAAATGTTCTTTTTATGCTGCAAGGCCATGCTGTCCATGGCGGTTCACTCCTGACAGCAAACAATCCATAGTTACTTATTTAGGCAGCTCTGTGGCTCAGCAGTTAGCACTGTTGCCTCACAACACCAAGGACCCAGGTTCAATTCCAGCCTCAGGTGACTGTCTGTATGGAGTTTGCACATTCTTCCCGTGTCTGCGTGGGTTTCTTCCGGGTGCTCCGGTTTCCTCCCACAACCCAATGATGTGCAGGTTAGGTGAATTGATCATGTTAAATTGACCATAGTGTTCCAGGATCTGTAGATTAGGTGCATTAGTCAGGGGTAAATATAGGATAATAGGGTATGGGAATGGGTCTCGATGAATTACTCTTCAGAGGGTCAGTTTGGACTTGTTGGGCCAAATGGCCTGTTTCCACACTGTAGGGATTCTATGATTCTACATGTGACTCCAGACCCACAGCAATGTGATTGACTCTCAACTGCTCTCTGGACAATGAATAATGGGCAGTAGATGTTAGCTTAGCCAGCAATACCCACACCCATGGATAAGTAAGATTGAAAGTCTATCCCAGCACTTCTTCGTCAACAACTGGCTGCTTTTTGATTTATTATTGTTCTGGTCTCCTTCCGATTAGAAAGATGTTGTGAAACTTGAAAGGGTTCAGAAAAGATTTACAAGGATGTTGCCAGGGTTGGAGGATCTGAGCTGCAGGGAGAGGCTGAACAGGCTGGGGCTGTTTTCCCTGGAGCGTCGGAGGACGAGGGGTGACCTTATAGAGGTTTACAAAATTATGAGGGGCATGGATACGATAAATAGACAAAGTCTTTTCCCTGGGGTCGGGGAGTCCAGAACTAGAGGGCATAGGTTTAGGGTGAGAGGGGAAAGATATAAAAGAGACCTAAGGGGCAACTTTTTCACGCAGAGGGTGGTACGTGTATGGAATGAGCTGCCAGGGGATGTGTTGGAAGCTGATACAATTGCAACATTTAAGAGGCATTTGGATGGGTATATGAATAAGAAGCATTTGGAGGGATATGGGCCGGGTGCTGGCAGGTGGGACTCGATTGGATTGGGATATCTAGTTGGCATGGACGGGTTGACTGAAGGGTCTGTTTCCATGCTGTACATCGCTATGACTGTATATGCTTAAGTACAGTGAAAAGTTTAGTTTTGCGTGCAGTCCAGGCAGGTCATACCATACAAAGATCATAGGTTAATTGAACAGAGCAAAGAATACAACATTATGGCTGCAAAGAATGTTCACAAAAGTCCAGATCAGCATTAGATTTGGAATTTGAGAGGTCCATTCAGATATCTAATAATGGGGAAGAAGCTGTTCTTGAACCTGTTGGTACATGTATTTAAGATTTTGTATTTTCCACCTGATGAAAGAAATTGGATGAGAGCATTAATGGGATGGGATGGAACGGATCTTTGTTGATGTTGGCTGCCTTTCCAAGTATAGATGGAGTCAATGGATGGAAGGTTGGCTTGTCTGATGGACTGGGCTGTGTTCACAACACTCTGTATGTTCTTACAGTCTTGGGCAGAGCAGTTGCCGTACCCAACTGTGATGCATCGAGATAGAATGCTTTCTTTGGTGCATCTGTAAAAGTTGAACATCAGAACTAATTTCTCAGAATCCTTAGATGTCTGTGAGATTTGTCACTTCTTCCCTTCTACATTCAGTCATGATGGTTTACAAAGCCACGCAGCTTTTCCTGTCTGCACTCCACACAATAACTTCTGCCTGTCTGTTACTTGCCCGGATGTAAAAGGAAGTCTGCAAACCTGATTTCAAACCTGCCTTTCACTATTCTCCTCTACACACCAACATGAAACACATTCATCTTGCCTCAAGGTTATACTGTTGATGTGTTATTGTTGACCCTAACTTGCTTTCATCTTCACATTCATGGATTGTTGAGACACAACACTGGGATTTTGAGGAATAAGTCTGCACTGGTAGCACACAGGCTTCTGTCGGTGTCTCTAAGTATAAATCCCTTGCACCGTCTCCTCGGTAAAACAGCCTAAGCCTTCCTTTGATTTCTAACAGTCAACCCACCATGGTTTGCCATCATTACATTACAGTGAGGAAACTGGCCCTTCGGCCCAACAAGTCCACACCGACCCGCCGAAGCGCAACCCACCCATACCCCTACATTTACCCCTTACCTAACACTACGGGCAATTTAGCATGGCCAATTCACCTGGCCTGCACATCTTTGGACTGTGGGAGGAAACCGGAGCACCCGGAGGAAACCCACGCAGACACGGGGAGAACATGCAAACTCCACACAGTCAGTCGCCTGAGGTGGGAATTGAACCCGGGTCTCTGGCGCTGTGGGGCAGCAGTGCTAACCACTGTGCCACCGTGCTGCCCACTAAATTTAAAAGGGTGTCCCAGAACATTACCTTTATTATGTTCACAGTCATAGCCCATGTTTTAATGGGGGCCATCTCACGTTCTTCTGAATTCTGAAGAAAATGGAAAAACAAAACAATGCAGGTACTGACAATCTAAGATAAGCTTTAAAAAGGATGCTGGAAGTGCTCAACGGCATCTGTGGAGAGAGAATCAGATTTAACGTTTTGGTTCAATGTTTCTCAATTTCTCTGCCTCCAGGGTACTTTTGGTCTGGCCAATGCAATCTCCCTACATTCCAGGAATCATTGCATTCTTTCTAAGGCAAATATCTCCTGACGTTAGGAGCTCAAAATCTCTCGTAACATTCCATCCATGATCTTTCCAAGGCACTGTACAATCGTAGGAAAATATTTGTACTCTAATGAGTGAGCAGTGGTATTGTCTGGTAAGAATATAGTGAGCTTTCCTTATTTAATTACCTTCACAAAGACACTTGGCTTCCTACCTGTGAGTGATTTGTGAAGAGAACTATCCAGATCCCCGTGAATGCTGACATTGCCCAGTCCCACACCATTTAAATAAAAAACTTCTGCTTTTCCCAACAAAAGTGCAAAGCTTCGGAGTTCCCTACCTTGTAACCCACCTGCCATATTTTCACCGATACTTATAATCTCACTAGATCATTTTTGCAGCCACTTTACAATTTAGTTTCTCAAATAAATGTACAGAATGCTGGAGAAATTCGGCCAATCTGGCAGAATCTGTGGTACAGGTTACTGTTTCCAGTCTGGTTATAATTCCTCTTCGGAATTGAAAGGTGTTGAAAATTGCTGTTGCTTTTTAATGTACATTTGCCAGAGACAGAGGAGGAGCAAGAGAGCAGTAGTGGTCCAGAGTAAAAGAGCAATTGTTTAGATCTCGGTGGTTAGCACTACTGCCTCGCAACACCAAGGAACCAGCCTCGGGCGACTGTCCGTGTGATGTTTGCTCATTCATCCCATGGGATTCCTCTGGGTGTTCCAGTTTTCTCCCACAGTCCAAAGATGTGCAGGTTAGGTGATTGGCTGTACTAAATTGTCCAATGTGTCCAGGGATGTACAGGTTAGGCCGATTAGAAATGCAGGGTTACAGGAGTGGGTAGGGATTTGGGTTTAGAGGGATGCTGTTTGGAAGGGTGGCATGGACTCAATGGGCCAAATGGCCTGCCTCCACACTGTAGGGATTAGAGTCATAGAGCTGTACAGCATGGAAACAGACTCTTCAGTCCAATTCGTCCATACTGACCAGATATCCTAAATTAATCTAGTCCCATTTGCCTGCACTTGGTCCATATCCCTCTAAATCCTTCCCTGTTCATGTACCCATTCAGATATCTTTTAAATGTTGGAATTTTACCAGTCTTCATCACTTTCTCTTATGTGAAAGTCTGGTCGTTAACGGTGAAGAAAGAGAAAATGAGGTATTAAATGGGTGTAAATGAACGTGTGAAACGGAGAGAGTGGGTCCCCTTTACTGAGGAGAAAGTGAGGTCTGCAGATGCTGGAGATCAGAGCTGAAAATGTGTTGCTGGAAAAGCGCAGCAGGTCAGGCAGCATCCAAGGAGCAGGAGAATCGACGTTTCGGGCATGAGCCCTTCTTCAGGAAAGAAGGGCTCATGCCCGAAACGTCGATTCTCCTGCTCCTTGGATGCTGCCTGACCTGCTGCGCTTTTCCAGCAACACATTTTCACCCCTTTACTGAGGGCAGAGTAAACAAAATGAAGCTACAATGCAGTCAGTTTCTGAAGTTATGCCGTTCGATATTGACGCCTTGAGGGTGTCAAATGCCAAAGTGGAAAATGTAATGATGTTCCTCAAGCATATGTTGTGCTTCTTTGGAACATTACAGCAGGACTAGGACAGATCTGTTGGCATGAACCCAGTCGTAGTTGACCTGTTAAGGTGGAAACTCCACAGTGCCCCTGCAGGACAGTTTTAGGTGAGCAGTAACCCAAGGCCAAATCAGGATAAATGCCAACAGAAATAGATCACAGCAAATAAAACCATTCTCTTTTGTGCATGCTTCGGCTAACGAATGGTGTGCAAGTCCATCCCCAGATTCAGCCAGTCAAAGCATCTTTGGGTTATACTTATTTTGTGACCTTCAGCTCACAAATACATGTTTAGGGTTGCATTTATTTTATAATCCACAGGAAGACTTGACGAAACTTAAAACAACAGACACACACACGCACACCTCTACCTGGCGGGCAGGAATGTAGCCACCTACGTCACCACATGACGACATTCGGTCAACCCTCCCCATTTTTGGAAAGATGTTTTTGAATGTTCCAAAGTCGTCTTCAATGCCAAGATCTACAGTTTAAGTAAAAGGACAAGAAATTGCAGTCCAACCAAATAAGCAGCTCACATTGTCACTCACAGCTTATAAAAAGGGACTGAATGTGAAGATCTGGACTCTCATATGTGTCCACCTCTGATCATTCCAGCTAATTATTAGGCGGCACGGTGGCTCAGTGGTTAGCGCTGCTGCCTTGCAGCCCCAGGGACCCGGGTTCGATTCCAGCCTTGGGCGACTGTCTGTGTGGAGTTTGCACATTCTCCCGGTGTCTACGTGGGTTTCCTCCCACAGTCCAAAGATGTGCCGGTCAGGTGAATTGGCCATGCTAAATTGCCCATAGTGTTAGGTGCATTAGTCAGGGGGAAATGGGTCTGGGTAGGTTACTGTTTGGAGGGTCGGTATGGAGTTGTTGGGCCGAAGGGCCTGTTTCCACACTGTAGAGAAACTAATCTTATTTACGTACCTTTCTCTCCACAGGGGACGAAGTTATGGATCATCATGGAATATTTGGGAGGTGGTTCAGCCTTGGATTTGGTAAGTATTCAATTTATCCATTGATCATCATAGAGGATCTGTATTGGAATTCTCAATGGATCTGATTAGAGCTACCTTGTGTTTGGAGACAAGGAAGAATGGCACAAGAGAGCTCTCATTTGGAGAGCTGATTCAGGCCTAAAGGGCTGAATGGCCTACTGTGCTGTAACAGTGCTAAATGTTAGTAACGTATGGCTTTTTAAAGCAGAGACTTGTCCACATGTTAATTTGCTAATGGTTTCTTTCCACATAACCCCCACCCTCATTGAATCTGGGGGATACAAAATCTTGGAATGTTTTGAAGCTTAGATAATGTTGATTATCCTGACAAGTGTACATTGTCTGAACTTGATTCTGAACTTTATTTTCTACCTGCTCTGTTCTCTGTTTCTGTGTATACTTCAAGTAAAAGTTCCCTGTGTTGGATTGCCCACACTGATTGGACCATATTCCTGCAAGGTTCATAACATAACCACCTGTGATTGCCTCCTCCTTTTGAGCTGCCAGTTTGGTTGCCCAATTTATTGATCATCCAATAATGGAGGCTGTATTACCCACGATCCACTGCATTCCAGCATGAGGTAGCATCCAGCACATGGTGTGGGTGCTAGCACCCCATTGTGTACCCCGGCATTGCAGCAGCCCCTGAGAGGTGATTATCCAATTAGAGTGAAACAGAGGGGAATGTTCCATTGATCGTCCTTTTGGATTACTCACAGCAGTGTCTAATAGCAAAACCCTGAGTGGATTTGCTCACACTCCAGCACAATCTAGGAGCCAATGCATAAAATCAGGACAAATAAGCAGCTTTTGTTTAAGATGGCAACATAGGGTTTGGTTACACCATAAAACTCTGAATAGATTGCATATTACTGTACCGACACTGAAACACAGTCTCCACGCACTCTGGTAACAATTCTGATGAATAGTTTCTGCTCCTTCCATTTTATTCTATGCTTGGTTTAATGTTGATAGTTCTGTGTTAGTGATCATGATCTGACTACCTCTTGTCTTTAGTCCACGATAGTTTTGTGTTTCATTTTGCTACGCAGGAATATGAACATAACAGAATGTTCCATAATCTCAGGCCTTGCTGTAACCTTTATATGTAACTAAATGGTTCTGAAGTACAGTCATGATTGCATTTGAATCCTAGCAGTTAGATTCACACATAGCAAGTTGCCACAATGTAATGACAATCTGATAATCTGTTGAGATTGGCTGAGAGGCAAACATTGGCTAGGACACTGGGAATATCTCAGTGTTGCTGTAGGGTCTTTGATACCTGCTGATAAGCATGCAGGCCTCAGTTTAACCTTCAATCCAAAAGGCAGCACCTCTGACAATGCTGCAGCCCTTCAGCGCTAAATTGGGGCGTCGTTCCTGATTTTGGGCTCAGCTCTCTGGAAAGGGACAGAGTATCGGTGAGGGGTGAGGCCAGCAAGAGATTTTCCATGGTTGAGAGAGGCCGTGGGTTGCTGAGTGAGGAAACTATTTATTGTTTATCCTCCATACATTCTGTCTTATCACCAACTCGTTGGCAGGCAAGCAGGAGCTCAGCTGACAGAGTGTGCTACATGAATGGAAATTGTTGTTGTCATGAATATCCCTCTTGAAGTCAATAATTGTGTTTTAGAAGCGTGTATCTCCCTTCTGTCCTCCCTGTTATTCTGCCTGAGTTTCTATTGGATGAGTGCAGGATTCAGTGACATTCCAGTTATCGTCCTGTTGAGAGCTCGTCTTACGTTGCAAATGTGAAGAGTCTGGGCTGTGGTCTCCAGCTTTGAGGAGAAACCTCCAACTCACTGTGAGCAGCAACAGTTCCTGGCTTTTTATTTAATCAGTGGGAGGTGAAACTGTCAGCTGGGAATGGCTAGGTGATGTGATAGAGCCTGTTCCTGTGAGGAAGATGAATTGAATTAAATGTAACACATGGGTTGTATAAGTACACCAGGCGGTGATTGTACTTACCCTGCCATCAGTGTTTCATCAGTTTCCCCAGACCCCATTGAATCCTATCTAACACACTGGAGCTTTAAACCGCCTGGGTTAATGGTTCCTTTGCATTCTTCATAGCTCTTCAACAGAGAGAATGAAAGTGGGTTGATGCCGACAAAGTAGGAACCGGGTGAGATATCCTTTTGATTAATGGTGCTGTCCTCTACCTCAGGTGGAGAATTGCAAATTTTCAAGATGCGAAACATGATTACCTCAATAAAAACCAAAGGAACTGCGGATGCTGTAAATCAGAAACAAAAACAGGAGTTGCTGGAAAAGCTCAGCAGGTCTGGCAGCATCTGTGAAGAGAGATCAGAGTTAATGTTTCTGGTCATGTGACCCTTCCTCTGATTACCTTAATGTTTGTTTACTTTTGACCCTGTCTAGCTTCCTGTTATGCAGAAGGCTTTGTATGTCATGTGCCAACTTGTGGCTTCTTTAGTTCTTGGGCAGTGGGCTGTGCTGGAATCATATTGACAGTATGAGCAGCCTTCCTACTTTATGTTGAAACCTGGCTTCACCACGAGGCCCTATTGTGGTCACACTCTTGACTGCTCATTCAGCATTGATAAGCTAGTGCTCAAGTTAGAAGTTACCTGACACTTCCTGGCCATATTTCCACCAATAAACTGAAACTATTAGTCATTCTTTCTCTTTTTGCTCATTTATTCATTGTGTATTGGAATAGACCTGAGTACAGACAGCTACACGAAGACTAAATTGTCTGTCATTTAGTGAAAGATCAAGGCAGTGGAAGGCACTACAAAAGTGGAGATTGTACACTCATGCACGTTATCATTTATTTTGTTGGTGTCAACTGTGCGACACCCCTAGGTTTCTCCCCTTTTAACTTCCAGGTCTGATCAAAGGAGTTGAGCGTGTAGATTTTTGCTGGTTCTCCCTCTTTGACCAGAAAGAGATGACTTTGGGTTATTCCCTGACATGAAACAAAAAACTGCAGATGCTGGAGATCTGAAACAAAAACAGAAATGGCTGGAGAAACTCAGCAGGTTTGAGAGTATCTATGGAGAGAGAAAGCAGAGTTAACAATTTGGGTTCCGTAACCCTTCATCTGTTAGACTCTGCCTTTTCTCCACAGTTGATGCTAGACCTGCTGAGTTTGTCCAGCCATTTCTGTCTTGGTTTGGTTTATTTCCCTCTCCAGCACATGTAACCCTGCCCAAGGTTTAGGAGTGAAACCTTTTGAGCCAGAAATAAGCCGGTATGAGTGGTATAGGTGCAGTCTTGGAGCAGTGCATCATCATTATGAGGAACACACAGACCTCTTGCAATGGCAATGTATTTTAATTTACAAAGGGAACGCTGATTATTGACACCCCCGAAACAACCTGAGGGTGGAGATGGTGGCAGGAGCTCAATTCATTCTGGTGTTTTGTGCAATTTGTTACCCAATCACACTGTGCCAGGCCAGGTTTCAGATATCATCCAGAGAATGGATGTACACTTCCTGGCTGGAGAGGACCACTCTCCTGTTTCCAACGTCTGCACCATTGCGTTCCCTTGCTCTGTAATACCACTGCATTTGGTTTACTTTGGGATGCTGTATATGTTGCTGGATTGTTTTGTGGCCACAGAGGAAGTGAGGAAATGGCGTGACCTGTTTCTAATGCATTGTGTAAATGATTGTGCAGAAAGATGTTGAGTAATAAATGGAACGGTTGTGCTACTGCTGTTTAAATGCTGCTTTGTGTCTTGCTGCCTGTTTGAGGATGACTGCAGGTTTTCCCCAGGGAGGGTAACTGGTGGTAACTTTCTCTCTCAGCCGCGCTGAGTTGTATTACAAGTATGTTGTGGTCTTGCAGTTACCCTGTAGAGCTGGGTTTGAATGGTAAGGGGAGCATCAGTGACCATTTGAGCTGCTGAGTTAAATCTTTCATACTATATGGTACTCAGTCCTTTGTCTGATTTGCCAATGTGATTGTGAAATTCCAACCTAGAATCTTTGCACGCCCTCTAGCAGTGAATCAGAATAATGAAGCAATTGAACCAAATCAACCCCGATATTGGAATAAACTGGAACATGATGCTGAATCGTCCAATGAATTTCTCTTGAGAGATTCAAAATTAGATGTTTTAATTTTGCACATACTTGATATTTCAATGTAGAAAATATAGGTGAATTATGCTTCAACAGTTGCTACTGGTTTAAATGAGACTCTATCTGCAAACACATTTTACCAACTGTTACCACTGTGCACTGAATTAATAGTACTTGCTATTTAAGGTGCTCCTCATCATTCTTTCCAAGTGGATCTGGGGGCTGAGAGTTTTGTGGTTAACTTGTTTCTTGATGTGGTCATTTTGCAGCTTAGTGATGTGGAGACAGAGGGGGAGAGTGGGTGCTGTCTCCACACGGGCAGTTAGTGCAGCTGACTTTCCAACCTGTATGCAGTTCCTAATAGGGCTGACTGCAATGGTTTCTCTGAAACCAAGTCTACGTAGTTTACTCGGTTGGACAGGGGCAAGATTGGAAAGGCAACAGTCTCAGGAGATTTAGTAGCTAAGGGAGCAGATAGGTGTTTCTGTGATGCAGACCTGAATCCAAGATACTCTATTACCTCTTGATTCTTGTGTGAGGACATCACTGAGCGGCTGGAGAATCTCGAAGGGAGAAGTGCGAAGAGCCAGAGATCACAGTCTGTATCACTACCAATGATCTGGGTAGGAAGTAGGATGAGATATTGCAGGAAAGTTTAAGGGACCTCCTATTCCCCCTGCCATGTAAAGAAGGCACAGTGGCACAGTGGTTAGCACTGCTGCCTCACAGCTCCAGAGACCCAGGTTCAATTCCCGCCTCAGGCGACTGACTGTGTGGAGTTTGCACATTCTCCCCGTGTCTGCGTGGGTTTCCTCCGGGTGCTCCGGTTTCCTCCCACAGTCCAAAGATGTGCAAGTCAGGTGAATTGGCTATGCTAAATTGCCCGTAGTGTTAGGTAAGGGGTAAATGTTGGGGTATGGGTGGGTTACGCTTCGGCGGGGCGGTGTGGACTTGTTGGGCCGAAGGGCCTGTTTCCACACTGTAATGTAATCTAAAAAAAAAGGATGTTGCCAGGGCTGGAGGATTTGAGTTATAACGAGAGGCTGGTAGTGTCGGAAGGGTGGGTTTATAGGGATACATAAAATCATGAGGGGTGTAGATGAGGTGATTAGCAAAGGTCTTTTCCCTGGGTAGGGGACTCCAAAACTAGAGTGCATAAATTTAAAGTGAAAGATTTAGAAGGGACCTGAGGGGCAACTTTTTCCATGTAGAGGGTAGTACATGTGTGGAAGGAACTGCAAGAGGAGGTGGTAGAGGCTAGTACAATTACAACAGTTAAAAGACATTTGGATAGGTTATGGATACAAAGGCAAGGGTTGAGAGAGATATGGGCCAAATGGAGGCAAATGGGACTAGTTCAGTTTAGAATACCTGCTCAACATGGATAAGTTGGCCTTACATGTCTGTTTCCATGCTGTATGACTCTAGCTCTATTCTTCTATTTATAGAGTTCATACGAATTTTGGACAGGGAAGATGGCACATGAGGGAGGGCGTTAGAATTCTGGGACTTTGGGACCGCTTCTGGGTAAGGCGGCACTTGTCCAGGTCGCACGAGTTCCACGTAAACAGAACCCAGCCCAGTGCCATTGAGCAGAGGTTCAACAAACCCAGAGTGGGGTTGGAAACAAGGACATAGCATTCAAGGGGAAAAACGGGTGCACAAAAGATTCTGAGAGAGAGAGATGGCATTGGAGTAATGAATGATAAAGTCTCAGATGGAGTTTGAGTGAGAGGTAATGCAGTGAAGCTGAAATTAAATTTCCAATGCATGGGAGGGAACCCATGGTGGGCGGCACGGTGGCACAGTGGTTAGCACTGCTGCCTCACAGCGCCAGAGACCCGGGTTCAACTCCCGCCTCAGGCGACTGACTGTGTGGAGTTTGCACATTCTCCCCGTGTCTGCATGGGTTTCCTCTGGGTGGTCCGGTTTCCTCCCACAATCCAAAAATGTGCAGGTTAGGTGAATTGGCCATACTAAATTGCCCGTAGTGTTAGGTGAAGGGGTAAATGTAGGAGTATGGGTCTGGGTGGTATATGCTTCGGCGGGTCGTTGTGGACTTGTTGGACCGAAGGGCCTGTTTCCACACTGTAAGTAATCTAATCTAATAAGGTAAGAATTGTTGGTGATTGGTAGCCAATGCTGGTCATGGGGGGGAATATGATTTTGTGACAATAATGTGGAGGGCAGGCTCCGTAAAGAGCCACAATTAGTGTTCATTATTGCTTAACAAATGAGCCATACAAGGTTTGTAGCTCAGGTTGAGGTTTAGGGTGTAGGTTTGCTCGCTGAGCTGTAGGTTTGATATCCAGATGTTTCAGTACCTGGCTAGGTAACATCATCAGTGGCGACCTCCAAGTGAAGCGAAGCTGTTGTCTCCTGCTTTCTATTTATATGTTTGTCCTGGATGGGGTTCCTGGGGTTTGTGGTGATGTCATTTCCTGTTCATTTTCTGAGGGGTTGATAGATGGCATCTAGATCTATGGTGTTTGTTTATGGTGTTGTGGTTGGAGTGCCAGGCCTCTAGGAATTCTCTGGCATGTCTTTGCTTAGCCTGTCCCAGGATAGATGTGTTGTCCCAGTCGAAATGGTGGTCGAAATGACAACACATCTATCCTGGGACAGGCTAAGCAAAGACATGCCAGAGAATTCCTAGAGGCCTGGCACTCCAACCACAACGCCATAAACAAACACATAGATCTAGATGCCATCTATCAACCCCTCAGAAAACGAACAGGAAATGATATCACCACAAACCCCAGGAGCCCCATCCAGGAGAAAGATATAAATAGAAAGCAGGAGACAACAGCTTCGCTTCACTTGGAGGTCGCCACTGATGATGTTACCTAGCCAGGCAATGAAACATCTGGATATCAAACCTACAGCTCAGCGAGCAAAGCTACACCCTAAATGAGTCATAGCTGTGTTACACCCCACTGGGTTAGTGTGCTGGAAATCCAGCCTTGCTATTCCCAGAGTCCTCACAAAAGTTAAAGGTTTAATAAAAGTTGCTATTTATTCCAAATAAACAAATAATAGCTACAGATAAACAATTACAAACTGTGGGTATTCACCTTTTTATTTGTTCATTTGTGGGATGTGGGTGTCACTGGCTGGGCCCAGCGTTTATTGCCTGTCTTGAATTGCCCCTTGAGTAGGTGGAGGTGAGCTGTCTTCTTGGCCTATTGCAGTCAACCTGCTGTGGCTTGACCCGCAATGTTATTAGGGAGGGGACTCTTAAGATTTTGACCCAGCAATGCTGAAGGAAAGATGATATGTTTGCAAATCGGGATGATGAGTGCTTGGAGGGGAACTTGAAGGTAGTGGTATTCCAATGTATCTTCTTTCGTTGTCCTTCTAGATAGGTTTGGAAGGTGCTGCCTGAGGATCAATGGTGAATTTCTGCAGCGCGTCTTGTAGATAGTACATACTGCTGCTATTGAGAGTCAGTGGTGGACGTAATGGATGTTTGTGGATATTGTGCCAATCAAGCATGCTGCTTTGTCCTGGATGATCTCAAGCTACTTGAATGTTATTGGGTCTGCAGTCATCCAGACTCCCAGCCTTGAGAGCCTCAAGGTGAAGCCAATGAGGACTCTCAGCCTCAGTGCAGATTTCCAGCACTCATGAGTTTGAGATCCTGGAGGTGAAGCTTGGCCTGGTCTGGGGGCTAGGTGCTGATGTGAACTGGATTGGAAGGACAGTTATTCTTAACTTTTTCCTTCTTTATCTTTCTAGTGTATTCCTACAGTTTTGTGCTTTTATACCTAAGATGGTGTAAAGGTCTATAACATTTCCAGATGTTTTATTTCTTCATTTTTCTAATGCGTTCCTAACGATTTGCACTTAAGAATCTGTACCTTTGTACCTAAGATGGCATTGTAAGTGGTGACTTGTAAACTTTTCACTGTACTCATGGGAGTACATGTGACAAAGCTAATTCTAATTCTAGTACAGCAACTGATTAGGGAAAATAAATTGCCTTACTTCAGGCTTGAGGGGCGTTTTACTCCAGAGAAAAGGATAGCTCTTTCCGATTTGAAGGTCCAATGACCAAACATTCACACTCACAAGCTATTCAGTTGCCTGGGAGCCAATCACAATTGTTGACAGGCAGAATGCCTTTATCCTCAACAACTGGTCACCAACTCCACAAACCAATCAGCTTTCTGTTGCCAGCTGAATCTCTCTCCATACACACCCACTGGCTGTAGCAGCAGCAGTGTAAATAGCACTTAGAATGAGTGTCAGGGAATGGACTTTTTAAACAGTGCATTTCAGACTACAATCAAAATTACAGAAAAAAATAGAAGATACAGTCTTTGCAACTGATACCTACGTGACAACAGTAACTTCATTTTGAAATGTCCTTCGATGGGTGTAATTGCTTTGGGATCAATGAAGCTGCTCTAGCTTTATAGGCTCACCAAGTTAAAAGCTAGGGCCAGTGAGCCGAGGGACAGAGGAGAGGCTGCGGAAGGAGGAATGTTTGGTGGCAAGAAGATTTTATGAATGCATTCAAGATATGAATGGTTATAGAGAAGATGAACATTTTAATTGTAGTCATAAGGTCTGCAACAAGAGAAAATAATGACAGATTTGAACAATAATGTAATTTGTGTATGCTGAGTGTGGTAAATATGGACTGCCCAGAGATGCTGTTGTATGAACAAATTTAAGCCAATAAATACTTGAAATTCACTTCCCCAGAAAGCGAGGAGGTTGGATCAAGACTGAATGAAATTTTGATAGGCAAGAATGGTGTTGGAGGGTGGGGTGGGGCGTGGAGGAGAGGCAGAGAAAGAGAAATGGAGTTGGAGCAACAACCAGATCAGTCATGAGGTTCTTTGAGGGCCAGTCTGTTAATCTAATTAACCAATGTCCTTCTGAGCTTTCTGCAAGCTTGGCTCCCGTCTCCCACTGTGCATACTCTTTTGTGAGCTGTGAACAATGTTATGTGAGGACCACGCCATCAGACCTACTGGGATTCCTTCAGTCAATATTTACACATTTGCCTCTGAATATTGTAAAGGCTTCTGACGCTTCAACTAACAATTCACCAGGACATTCAGATAGATCTGTGCATTTAAACCTGTTAGAAGGTGGGATCGGATTATTAAGCCAAGTTACAGGTTTGTAATGAGCTTTTCTCTTTCAGCTCCAAGCTGGGCCCTTTGATGAATTCCAAATTGCAACCATGCTGAAGGAAATCCTCAAAGGCTTGGATTATCTGCACTCCGAGAAAAAGATTCATAGGGACATTAAAGGTAATGCTGGGCTCGGTCAGCTCTCAGTCCTGTGTAGTGCGCTGAGAACGACTTCTCACCCTTTTGTCTATCTTCTCTTGCTTATCCAGCTGCCAATGTCTTGTTATCGGAACAAGGTGATGTGAAGTTGGCGGACTTTGGTGTGGCTGGTCAGCTGACTGACACGCAAATTAAACGGGACACTTTTGTCGGTACTCCTTTCTGGATGGCACCCGAGGTCATTCAGCAATCTGCTTATGACTCCAAGGTAAGTATGGGACAACAGCTCAGGCCCCAAAATCAATGGGCCCATTGTTAGAACCCATCATATCTGCTCTGGCTCTTTGCTGGCATTTCAAAGCTGAATTCTGCTTTCTTGAGTTGCCCCTCGCTCCAAATATTGAGGCATTTTACCCCTGCACATTACCAAATCCTGTTCTCCCATTCCCTATCCCCCTCCCAATCTGTGTTCATTGATCCACATTGATTTCAGCAACTGGTTTGTTTTAACATCCTCATCCTCCTTGTCAAGTTCTTCTATAGCTTGGCTTGTTGCTTCCTCTGTCACACTCTCCAACCCCTGTACCATCCTCCATCTTCTCTGCACTCCTCCAGTGATGGCCTCTTGACCATCCCTGACTATTGCTACTTCACCACTACCTTGAACTGTAAATGTTCCAAGCTCTGGAATGTCCTTCCTAAGCCTTGTTTCCTGCCCCCTGTCCAGTCCTCACCTCCACCCCACTAATTTCCAAATACAAAGCGTCATCATCTGCCATTTCTGCCACCTACAGTCAGATCCCACCACCAGAGATGTATTTCCCTCCCCACCCCTCCGCAACTCCTTCGTTCCCCCCACCAATCCACCCTCCACTCCCATCACCTTCCCTTGCCATCGCAAGAGGTGTAAAACCTGCGCCCATACCTCCCCCCCTCACCTCTATCCAAGGCCCCAAAGGATCCTTCCACGTCCCACAGAGATCTTCCTGCACATCCGAACACCTCATCTACTGCATCTATTGCTCTCGATGTGGTCTCCTCTACGTTGGGGAGACAGGGTGCCAATGTGCGGAACATTTCAGAGAACATCTCCGGGACACCCACACTAAATAACCCCACTGCCCTGTGGCCACTCACTTCAACTTCCCTTCCCACTCTGCCAAGGACATGCAAATCCTGCACTTCCTCCACTGCCAAATCCTAACCACCCAATGCTCAGAGAAAGAACACCTCATCTTCCACCTTGGGAACCTCCAACCACACGGCATCAACGTCGCTTCACCAGTTTCCTCATCTCCCCTCACCCCAGATCCAACCCTCCAACTCAGCACCGCCCTCTTGAACTGTCCAACCTGGCCATCTTTCTTCCCACCTATCCCCTCCTCTCCGACCTATCACCATAACCCCCCCCACCTTCATCTACAGAATTGTATTTGCAGATACATTCTATTTTGTTCAAAAAGTGCACAATTTGCAGCCAGTCAATCCATATAACATATTTATAAACTCCTACTTTGAAAATAGAACCAGTCTGACTAGATTGGAATGCAGAAGACTCTAACCTCACACCTTTAATGCATTGTCTGAGCTGAGAAATCACCTTTTTCTTTCTTAAAGATGAAAGATTTAACAGCAATCTGGTTTGCTCGATATATCATCACAGTTGCATGACACTATGATCTTTTGCTATAAATTCCGTGTCTTATGATCCACCCCCACTAGTTACCTGAAGTTACATGAAGGAGCAGCGCCCTGAAAGCTGGTGCTTCCAAATAAACCTGTTAGACTGTAACCTGGTGTTGTGTGATTTTTAGCTTTTCCCACCCTAGTCCAACACCAGCACCTCCACATCCTGACCCATAGTGCCACGGCCTTTACCATGGGTAGAATAAGAAGGTAGGGA
The DNA here is from genome assembly GCF_037043375.1 of Chiloscyllium plagiosum. Classification (NCBI taxonomy): domain Eukaryota; kingdom Metazoa; phylum Chordata; class Chondrichthyes; order Orectolobiformes; family Hemiscylliidae; genus Chiloscyllium; species Chiloscyllium plagiosum. The sequence continues at coordinate 84,632,711 of NW_028270149.1, forward strand.
TCAAATCAGAATGAGGATTGAATCCCATGGAGTTGGTCCCATCCACAACAGCCTTTCAGCCAACTGAGCTGACCAGACCACGAAGGGGTCCAAGTTGCGTGGCAAGATAGTACACATGCACGCTGTAGTGGTGGCAGAGGCTTCAATTTCTTTCGATCATATAGCTGACCACGAATCTCTCCCGTTCTCCCCCCCGTGCCATTGTGTTTGTGTGTGTGTCGAAAAAATGTGCAAATTGATACTCTATCTGGTATAAAAACAAAGTTCTGTAGATATCTGAAATAAAAACAGAAAGTGCTGGAGAAACTCAGGTCTGACAACATCTGTGGAGGAAGAAACAGAGTTAACGTTTCAAGTGCAGTATGACTCTTCTTTGGAAGTTTCTCTGGCACTTTCTGCCTTATATTTGATTCTCAACCTGTTTGGCAGGGTTATGAAAGCACCCTATTGATTTCAAATTGTTTTTATTTGGTTGTAACGCCGTAGCAAGTTCCTGGGATTCCGGATGGCACATCCAATCCATTTTCTGTCTCTATCTTTTACATGTTTTCCTTTTCTCTCGTTCTTGTGCTCACTATTTCTCTCCATTACGCAATCTGCCTTTCATTCCTTTTCCCCTTTTTCTTTTCTCATTCTTTCCTCAGAGAGTAGTCTGGGCGGGGAACTCTCTGCCCGCAACAGTCGTAGACTTGTCAACTTTAAGGGCATTGAAATGATCATTGGATAAAACACATGGATGAAATTGGAATAATGAAGGATAGATAGGCTTCAGATTGGTTCCACAAATTGGCGCAACATCGAGGGCCGAAGGCCTATACCGCATTGTAATGTTCTATCTGTTCATGTTAGATGACTATGATGTCTGCATACCTCTGTTATTAAGCTGAACCACAGTATTGTAGTGACCCTGTGTTATGTTGTAATTGCATAGTATGTCAACATCTCTCTCTGCTTTTTGCAGGCAGACATTTGGTCATTGGGAATTACAGCCATTGAGCTGGCCAAAGGCGAGCCACCCAACTCAGACATGCATCCGATGAGAGTGCTATTTCTTATACCCAAAAACAACCCACCAACTCTCAGTGGAGAGTTCAGCAAATCCTTTAAGGAGTTTGTTGACGCCTGTTTGAATAAGGACCCTTCCTTTGTAAGTATTTAATGCCATGCTTCTCACCCAGGGTTTTCCTGATTATCCCAAAAGGATGCTGTGCAATTTTCAGGTCAAGATGAACATCATACTAGATTTTTCAATGTGCATTTTTCTTAAATTGAATGGAAAAAACAAGTCACTTAACCGTTGCACTCTGCACAATGGATGCACCATAGCAATTCTGTGGTGTTTGCATTGGGAGAAGAGGAGGGAGAGGGTGTTGGAATTCCACAGTACTTCACCATATATTCCAGGGATCCTTACCCAAAGAAAGGTTGGAAACTACTGATCTAAGAGCCTGAATTCACGATTGAGTGCTGCATTCCTTGAATGCCACATCTCTGGAGAAATCCTGCCATTCCCTGACAGATCCATACTCTTTGTGCTGTCAGTTATTTGTGGATTTTAGCTGTACCTGGCTTAAAACTATATAAACAAGGGATTTAAAACCTGATTGTCTCAGTGCAGTCAGAGCTCAGATCTTGTATTTTTGTATCAGTGCAAACAGTACAGGCATAATGGTGTCCAGAATTAATACTTGTGGTTACATTTTGCTTTGGTGCACAGACAGATTTTTTTTTCCCCTGAGGAGTTGCTTCACACAAAGCCATCAGACCCTTAGTATGGATCAGCAAAAGCATTGTGCCCTGTCAGTACGTGTTCCTGGGAAACAGAATATGCTTAACCATCAATCTGTCTTTCCATATTTGCTCAGCGTCCGACAGCCAAGGAACTGCTCAAGCACAAGTTCATCATTAAAAACTGCAAGAAGACCTCTTATTTAACAGAACTAATTGACGGGTACAAGAGGTGGAAGGCAGAAGGACACAGTGATGATGACTCCAGTTCGGACGAGTCAGATTCGTAAGTGCTTTGTGCCAATCAGATATCCTGAATGAATCTAGTTCCATTTGCCAGAATTTGGTCATATCCCTCAAAACCCTCCCTACTCATGTACCCATCCCAGATGAGTGTTGTACCAGCCTCCACCCCCTACTGTGGCAGCTCAGTCTATACATGCACCACTCTGCATGACAAAGTTGCCCCTTAGGTCCCTTTTCAAATTTCCCTCCCTTTCACTTTAAACCAATGCCCTGTAGTTTTAGACTCTTACCCTTGGAAAAAGACCTTAGCTATTCACCCTATCCATGCCCCTCACTACTTTATAAACTTCTGTAAGCTCAGCCCTCAGTCTCCGACGCTCCAGGGAAAAGCAGCACCAGCCTGTTCAGCCTCTTCCTAAGTTCAAATTCTCCAATCCTGGCAACATCTTGTAAATCTTTTCTGAACACTTTCAAGTTTCACAACATCCTTCCTTAAGCAAGGAGACCAGAATTTCCAAAAGTGGCCTAATCAATATTCTGTACAGTCATGACATGTACTCCTATACTCAATGCAATGACCAATAAAGAAAAGCATGCTAAGTGCTGTCTTCACTATCCTGTCTACCTGCGACTTTGCACTCGAGGAACTATGAACCTGCACTCCAAGGTCTCTTTGTTCCCTAGGACCTCACCATTAAGTGTATAAGTATCATGGGAAGTGTGGTGGTTATGTCACTGAATTAGAAGCCCAGACTGATCAGTCAGTGAACGAGAGTCGAAATCCCACCTGTACATTCAGAGAATTTGTAATTTATCCTGGAAGCAGTAGGTCACTCCTAGTAAAAGTGACTGTTTTGCAAACTTCTTTTTGGGAAGGAAGTCTGCTATCCTCAACTGGTCTCAGCCTGTAGGCCACTCCAGTGTCTCAATATTGTGACAAACCTGCCCTTTGACCTGACTGAAAGAACTGCTTGTTATCGCAAACTGCTGCAAAATAAATGCCTCGTGATGACCTCTTCAGGGCCAATTAGGAATGACTTGTCATGAAAAGCCTTCTCTGAAAAGGCTTTCCCTTTAAGTTGCCTTGGATGTGTAAGAATCCTCATTGTAGAGTCTAGCACCACTCCCCAATCTCCCACCGCCACCTAACTGAATTGACAAAGAATGAGCAAGCATCCATTCAGGTTTAATCTGAGTTAGACCCCAGCGCTGTAATCGTTGTCTGATGAGGTATACTGTCTTGATGGTAGTGGAGGATAGGGCTCCCCATGACCTTCTGCAGGATGGATTAGCTGCTGATTCTGGTGTACTCATCTCCCCAGGGACTAGAAGGGGAGCCAGTGAATGTCAGGTTACTGGAGACTGAGTACACATAATGAGTCTGTGTCCTCTGGAATCAGGAGTCGGATGTATCTGAAACCCAAATATATTGTACAGAAGATCCACCCCAGCACATTTCAATGATGCAGTAGGGAATTATTGGGAGAACTGACCTTTAAGTTTGTGTGGAGGTGATGGAGTAGGTATGGAGGGATGGGTCCGGGAAAGGAAGGGTGCACAGATTTGGAAAAGGGTGGGTGGTATGGATTTCGGAAACGGTAAGCTGATTTGGAAAAGGAAGTACAGTGTTGGTGAACAGGATACCTTTGACAAGGAAATTCATGATGCAATCACAGCAATGAACCTGATATTACCTTTAGTCTTTGAACTCCAGATGCCTACAGACACACATTCAGGATACACACACACACGGGCACACGCAGGCATACGTGCATGCACGCACACACACACATAGGCAGGGACACACACACAAAGACGGACAGGCACACAGACAGACAAGCAAAGACAGGGACAGACACGTGCACAAAAGACTCAGGCTGATACACAGTTGCACACTTCAATTGCTGCATCTTTCTGTTGTAGCATGTGCTGCAGACACTGTTCACGCCATGTGGGTTGAACGAACAGCCTTCTGAGCTAAGCTACTTCTTAGCGACATTGGAGGTAGCATTTGGACAGGTCGCTGGGCAGAGGTTCCTGCTCTCCTGGGCATGTTGCCATGGAATGCTTTATGTGCATTCAGGTGATAGACACGCCCTGAGTTTAAAGTCTCATCTTAAGATGGCTCCTTGCCAATGCAGCACTCCCCCAATGTTAAACTGTGTACCTTGGCCTGGATTTTGCACTCAAGTCGCTGGAGTGAACCTTGTGAGTCAGAGGTCAGCATTACCACTGAAGCACAACTGACACCAAACTCTGAAATGTTTGAAAGTATGTGTTGGAGAGTGATATGGGGAAGCACTTTCTTCTTTCAGGAAGTTGTCAACCTCCTCGTGCATATTGATATAAATGTTGGTACCCTCTCAGGCATGCAGTTATCCAGAGTGCAAACTGGAATGTTCCTGTCTCTGGGTAGACTAGTGGTTGACTGAATTATTTCATGTTCTACTCCATGAAGTACAGGAGAGGGAGTGAGCGATTCTCCATGGCAACAGTGGCATGTTAGTGCAGTTTGAGCCCCACTGCCAGATAACAGGACCAATACCTACAAGGATTCGTGCCCAAGATCTCCCAGTAATTGAGGAGTTTTGCTATAAACGAGAAGTTAACACTCACCCTTCTGAGGAGATTAGGTCTATCTGTCACACTGTCCATAATCACATCCTCTTTCTTCCTTTAGTGGCAGCAATGACAAGGACAACAAAAACTCCAAACCTATCGAGTGGTCCTTCACCACAGTTCGAAAGAAACCGGACCCAAAGAAACTGCAGAATGGAACAGTAAGTAACCAAAACTTTTCCACAGTGCCCACTCCTTCCTCCTTGTGCTTCCTGTAAAACCGAGTGGTTCAGTTTACAGAAGTGGAATAGGCTGGCTCACTGGGTTTGGAAGAGCAACAAGATTCTGCCATGTGCTCAGCCATGTGGCCATCAGTTTTTTATTCCTTTTCTTTGTATTAGTTCATGGGATGAGAGCATCACTGGCTGGGCCAGCATTTATTGCCCAAGTTAAGAGTCAACCATATCATTGTGGGTCTGGAATCACTTGTTGGCCAGACCAGGTAAGGATGGCAGTTTCCTTCCCTAAAAGGCATTAGTGGACCAGATGGGTTTATCAACAGTTGACAATGGTTATCATTAAATTCTTAGTTCCAAGTTTTTAAAAATTCAATTTCAACTCTTACTCCACCGTGGATTAAAACCCGGGTGTTCAGAAAATTACCTGGCCCTCTTGATCTAACAGTCTGGCAATAATGCCATTAGGTCCTCGACTTCTCATGGTAAGCAACTGGTGAATGTGGTCTATTTAATACAGAGAAGACAGCAACCAATGTTTGTGCAGCAAGCTCCCACTAACAACTGTGGTAATGATCAGCTAGCCTGAGTTAGCGATGTTGCTTGAGAGATAAATACTGGTTGAGAGACTTGGGAAAGGTCCTCTGCTGCTCTGTAGATTGTAGGTTGGACCTCTATCAAAAGCCTCATCACATCTAAAAGATGGCGTTGTCACCCGGGGTTTTGTGCTCTGGATTTCGAAGTGGAACACAAACACCGTATTTTGTGCTTGGTAGTATGTGTAGTGTGAATGGGATTATGGAAACAGTGACTGGTTTCACTCTGAGTTCTTGGTTCAAGGCTTACATAACACAAGAACACAAGAAATAGGAGCCAGAGTGGACTATCTGGCCCATCGAGCATGCTCTGCCATTTAATAGGTTCATGGCTGACGTTTTCGTGAACTCAACTCCACTTACCCACCCGCTCTCCAAAATACCTTTGCTGTTCAGCAAACTATCTATCTTTGCCTTAAAAACATTCAATGAGGAAGTCTCAACTGCTTCACTGGGGAGGGAATTCCACAGATTCACAACCCTTTAACTCAGTCCTAAATCTGCATGCCCTTATTTTGAGGCTGTGCCCCCTAGATACAGTTTCACCAGCCAGTGGAAACAACCTCACTGAGTCTATCTTATCTATTCCCTTCATAATTGCACATCTTTCTATAAGATTGTCCCTCATTCTTCTAAATTCCATGATGGTCACATTAATGTGCTCATACCAGATGTTTCTTGCTGATTGAAGCAATTATTAACATCGGTGCTCGTCCATTCTCTAGGACCAAGATGTCAAGACGTTATCGGCATGTTTATCGACTGTGATTGCTCCTCTCTTTGCTGAGGTGAGTCAAATGTGGGAGCTCCTTTTAACGGCATCTGATTTGTTATGATGAGAGAAAGTACTCCAGTTTGAACTAAGGTCCACTCATCTTTCTCCACCCAGCTTAAGGAACAGGAAAGAGGCAATGCAGAGAAGACTGGAGCAATAAGTGAACTTGAGAAAAGCATTAACATGGTGGAAGCAAGCTGCCCAGGCATCACAGAGAAGATGATAAAGAAGCTAATAGACAGGTTTCAAAGGTCAGTACTGTCAGGAAATGGTTAAAATACTAACCCTGCACTGGCTAATGATATGTTATTATTATTGTGTTGTATAGATAACTTATTGAGTTATTCTGTGAGCTGCAGTACCATGTATTTATCTGCTTTATCTAATAATATTAACGTGAATAACGCCATGTGGTAGGCAGGTGGACAGGGTGGTGAAGAAAGCGTTTGGTACACTTGCCTTTATTGGTCAGTGCATTGAGTATTGGAATTGGGAGATCATGTTGCGGCTGTACAGGGCATTGGTTAAGCCATTTTTGGAATACTGCATGCTGTCTGGTCTCTCTGCTATAGAAATGATGTTGTGAAACTTGCAAGGGTTCAGAAAAGATTTACAAGGATGTTGCCAAGGTTGGAGGGTTTGAGCTTTAAGGAGAAACTGAATAGACTGGAGCATTTTTCCCCTGGAGTGTCATAAGCTCTGGAGTGACCGTACAGAGCTTTACAAAGTCATGAGGGCTAATGGATAAAGTGAATAGCCAAGGTTGTTTCCCCAGGGTTAGGGAGTCCAAAACCAGAGGGCATAGGTTTAAGCTGAGAGATGAAAAGATTTAAAAGGGACCTAACGCAGCAATTTTTTTCACACAGAGGGTGTTGCATGTATAGAATGAGCTGCCAAAGGAAGTGGAGGCTGGTACAATTACAACATCTAAAAGGCATCTGGATGGGTTTATGAATAGGAAGGGTGTAGAGGGATATGAAACTAGATTAATTTTGGATATCTGGTCGGCATGGACAAGTTGGACTGAAGAGTCTGTACCCGGGCTTGTACATCTGTGAATCATTATCTTAGTGAGGCAATAATATCTTGGAATAGTTCCCATCTTCAGAAATTGTCTGTGACTCAACCTCAGTTAGCACCTCCCATCCCAAAACTGGGTTGCTTCTTTCCCAGCTCCTTATACATGTTCACAACTTCCACTGGTAGTTGTACCTTTGACTTCCCATGGTGCTCTGTACTGAATTCCCTCTCCAACCCTATTGGGTCAAGCACTGGTTCACCAAGACTAAGTCTCATTCCTTTGTTCTGTGTTTAGTTTTGACTGATGACACTGTACTAAAACACTTTTACATCTCTTTACCTTGCTGAAAATGCCGTGTCAATGCAAATCATGCTGTCGTCATTGTGCAAAGAGTAAAAAAAGCAAGAAAACGTCTCTTGTATCTCACGCTGATAGGCTTCTGTTTGTTCACTTTGCCTGATTCAGTCAGATATTGTAAACACAATGCATGCAAAATATCCACTCCATTTAAACAGTCAAACCACAATGTGCAGCTGGGGAATCCCCCTGTTGAATAAATAATGTTTCAGAGGGAGGAAGTAGAAGTAATGACTTCCTGCTGTTCGGTTTTCTGCTCCGGTGTTAGGGATACTCATGTCACTGCCAATTTATAAGCAACCTTTTGTCAGCAGGATTCAGATTCTGGTTTCTGGTTTTTTGGATGCTCCCATATACAGTAGTTCAGTCTTGCGGCCTGAACACAGAAGGATAAGGGTGGTAAGCATTGTTGCCAGTGTAATAGCAGCATGGTGAAATAACACCTCCGCCCTTACAAATGATCAGATTTTCCATGCTGATATGAGCAATGCCATAGAGGATCTGTTCGCAGAAACAAAAAGTTATTTTTGACTTCTGGAAATTAACAAGAATCAGTTTCATCAGTAAGCAAGGTTTCCCATTGGTTTGTTGAGTTCATATTCAAATTGAATATTTCCTGTTACTTGAACCACTACTGAAGCCTGGTTCACCAGTTAGTGCAACTCACCATCAGTTACTTAAAATACCCATGGTCTGCTTCCTGTTCTGACATTTTCACACTCAATCCTCACTCCGGACATTTGAATGCAACTTCCAAGAGGAGTGCTGCACTGTCAGAGGTGCTAACTCCCTGATGAGATGTTAATCTGAGGCCTTGCCCACTCTCTTGGGTAAGCGCAAAAGGTCCCCATGGCACTATTTAAAGCAGGACATTCACGTTCTCCTTGTGCCTTTCTCAATCACCTAACTTCACAAAAGATTGTGGTCTGTTCAGTATCTCAGTTCTGCTTGCTGTGAGCCAAATAGCTGCCTCACTTCCTATCTGACCGCAGCACCTACACTTTAAAAATATTGTGATGGCTGTCATCTGCTTTAAGCTGCCCTGAGGTCATGAAAAGTGCAATATTGATAAACTTCTATTTTCGCTGTTGCAGTTATTTATAGTGCCTGGTTGATTGACAGTGCTGATCAGCATCTGGAAGGGTGCATGAACAAGAAGGGTTTAGAGGGATGTGGGCCAAACACTGGCAAATGGGATAGATTAATGTAGGATATCTGGTCGGCATGGACAACTTGGACCAAAGGGTCTTTTTCTGTACTGTATATCTCTATGATACTATGATTGCATTGTTGAAAGGCAAGTCTTCATTTACAGTGCTCCTCCTGAATCTCAGAAGCCCCAGGATCTCAGAGGTCCCTCAGAACCTCTCACTTGGCCACTCCAAATGCTGGAGAGGCCCATTGGGTTAGAATGGCGAGTGTTCTGGTGTTGTTGAATCCTGTCAGGAAGGCTGGCTGACTTGTTTCTTGTTCTCACACCTGATCACATCACAAAAACAGAGGGGGGGAGTCATGGAAACCTTGTGTCACAAGGATATTATCATCACTTTTAAGACACGGTAGTGAATGTACCGTTTCACAAAGGATTTACAATGTTATGAGGGCAGTTTATTCCCAGACAATTAGGTAAAAACAAGGATTGCAGAAACACGTGAGACACGGCCTCAAGTGGAATATGCAGTTTGTAACTCCGCAAGAGACGTGTGCTTTTTGTACTCAGTGATGGCAATCCCACCGAATCAAGTGGCAGGACTGAACTGAGACCGTCGCCCAATCTGCCCAGCCAATGGGGAGGCAGTGATGCTGTGGTATTGTCATGGAACTAGTAATCCAGAGGCACTAATGATCTGAGACATGGGTTTGAATCCCACCGTAGCAGACAGCAAAATTTGAATCAATGAAAATCCAGAATTAAAATTGGCCTAATAGTAAATATGTAACCACTGTTGGTTGTTGCAAAGGCACATCTGATTCACTAATATCCTTTAGGAAGGGGGAATCTGTCATTGTTGCCTGGTCTGGCCTACATGTGACCCACAACAATGTGGTTCCTCTTAACTACCCTCTGAAATGGCATTAGCAAACCATTCGGGTCAAAGGGTAGTTAGGGATGTGTGATAAATACTGGGCCAGCCAGCGGGGCCCATGTTCCATGAAAGAATAAATATCATGAACATTCCCTTATTGGAGGGGTTGGGTGAGCTCATAAAACCTTATGGGCCTTCAACCCTCACTCCATCTAAACCATTATCTGTCAGCCTGGTAACCCCTTCCAGCACTTCTGTTTAGCTTTCAAGGAGAAAGTCTGCAGTTCTTGAATGGTTCATTGTGCTTTGGAAAAGAGTAACCAAGCAGTAAGGTGCATCCACAGAATGAAGGGATTGATTGGAAAAATGAATCACCCACATTAACTGGGTTTTGTGACAAAGTGGGATTTCCACAATCTCTCAACTCCAGCTCCCTCAGAGTGATGTCAGAGTGATGTAGTGCTTAAATCTTATTTACTAGAAATTTTAGACTGTGTGCGCGGTCCGGTAGAAACAGTTTTGCTCCATCAGTGCCAACAAGAGCAAGGACTCTAGGCTCCACATCACCTGCCCAATTATTAAGCCCTATGTGCACTTCAGGGCAGCACGATGGCTCAGTGGTTAGCACTGCTGCCTCATAACGCCAGCGACCCGGGTTCGATTCCAGCCTGAGGCGACCGTCTGTATGGAGTTTGTACATTCTCCCCGTGTCTGTGTGGGTTTCCTCCGGGTGCTCTGGTATTCTCCCACAGTCTAAAGATGCACAGGTTAGGTGAACTGGCAATGCTGAATTGTCCGTAGTGTTAGGTACATTAGTCAGAGGGAAATGGGTCTGGGTGGGTTACTCTTCAGAGGGCCGGTGTGGACTGGTTGGGCCAAAGGGCCTGTTTCCACATTGTAGAGAATCCAATCTAATCTTAAGTCATGACCGCAATTAAATGGAAACCATCACAACTTTAAGTGTGTGTCTGAAAGATTATTTACTTTTAAATCCATTCTTGGACTGTGTGTGTGTGTGTGTGTAAAAATGTGGGAAAGCGATAGAATTGGCCCTCTCTACTCAAAACAAAGGAAACAAGATACAAATTAGGCTCGACTGTGAAGGTGAGAGAATGTAAGAAAAATGGAGAGCAGCTATACTGAGGTCAGTTTCTGAAATTGATACCTCGAGTCTGTAGAAAGTGTCTGGGAAATGAGGTATAGTTCCTCAAGATTGCATTCTGCTTATTTGGAACGTGGTAGCAGACGTTTATGACAGAAATGAGCGCAAGGTGGTTTGATGAAATGGCACTGAGTTTAAGACTGGAGACAAATATTGAACAAGCTTGGTGAAGACAGCAGATTTTTTTTTCCTGTACAGATTAGATTAGATTAGATTACTTACAGTGTGGAAACAGGCCCTTCGGCCCAACAAGTCCACACCGACCTGCCGAAGCACACCCACCCAGACCCATTCCCCTACATTTACCCCTGCACCTAACACTACAGGCAATTTAGCGTGGCCAATTCACCTAACCTGCACATTTTTGGACTGTGGGAGGAAACCGGAGCACCCGGAGGAAACCCACGCAGACACGGGGAGAATGTGCAAACTCCACACAGTCAGTCGCCTGAGGCGAGAATTGAACCCAGGTCTCTGGCGCTGTGAGGCAGCAGTGCTAACCACTGTGCCACCGTGCCGCCCCAAATATTAGTGAACGAGCATTCAGAACAGGCCAGCATCAGCAGCATATTCTGGTCACTTTTACTGCTACTAGATTTAGACTAGATTCAATTCCCTACAGTATGGAAACAGGCCTTTCAGCCCAACAAGTCCACACCAACCTTCCGAAGAGTAACCCATCCAAACCCATTCCCCTACCCTGTATTTACCCCTGACTAATGCACCTAACACTATGGGCAATTTAGCACGGCCAATTCACCTCACCTACACATCTTTGGACTGAGGGAGGAAACCAGAGCACCTGGAAGAAACCACATAGACACGGGGAGAATGTGCAAACTCCACACAGCCAGTCGCCTGAGGCTGGAATCGAACCCGGATTCCTGGCGCTGTGAGGGAGCCGTGTTAACCACTGAGCCACAGTGCCCACTTGAAGATTGTTTTAAAAATTAGAAGTTCTCTTACTCAATGTGAACCTTAATACCTCGGTTTACTAGTGCACTGAATTTATCCTGACGTTGTGCCCAGAGTAAAATGGAACATTAAACAACAGTCATGAACAGCAAGACCATAGGAAGCAGGAACAGAAGTAGGCCATTTGGCTCATCAAACCTGCACTGCTATTCAGTAGGATCATGCCTGATCTGACACTCCTCATGTCCACTCTTTGCCTTTTCCCTACAACCTTTGATCACTTACTGATTGAAAGTCTATCTATCTCAGTCTTAAGTATACACAAGGGCTCTGTTCCTACAGCTCTCAGTCGCAAGCAGTTCCAAAGACTAGCATTTGCACATAGGATTTGCGCATTGCTGGCTGGGTCAGCAGTTATTGTCCATCCCTCATTGAACTTTGATGAAGGTCAAGGACAGTAGAACTAATGCAGACCTCAGGGTGTAGCGCCACCTGCAACACAGTTGGAGAGGGAACTCTGGGAAATTGACTCAGCAACAGAGAAGGGACGGGATTATGATTCATATCAGGGTGGTGTGTGGCTTTAAACAGTTAAATAGTCTGAAGAAGCTTTGCAGGAACATTAACCGGGTGTAATCTCATGGAGATTTTAGCACAAGCATCATCGAGGAGGTGGGTTTAAGGTAAGCAATGAGTTAAAGGAGAGGAGAGGAGGAAAGAAGCAAGGAACATTAGCACGGAAACGCTAAAACGTAAAGCTCAGGAATCTGATGGCATGGGCACTAATGCAAAGAAACTAAAATCAGGGATGTGGAAGACTCCAGAATTGGGGAAGTAACAAGATCTCCCAGAATTCATAAATATAGTGAGTTGTGGAGGAATTCTGGAATGAAGCTGAAAATGTTACAGTTGCTGAACTGGGAAGTGATGGAGGCTGTTGAGTTTGGGGTAGGGCGTAAGGGGAATGGGTTCTGATGAAAACCAGGAAACAGCAAAGTGTTGGGCACTCTTAGGTTTTATAGGGAGACTGTTGTTCTGCATGAATTGCCACCTTTCTTTTCTAATTTTATTGTCTTCTATTTGTGTTAGGTTTTCAGCCACTGATGCATCTTAAAGACATTACCACCGACTCGGATTCCTTTGAATCAGACTCAACTGCCCATACTGAGCGACATCTCCAGAAACAGAACTGAGGCGTTTTCTCACCTCCCTGCAACTTTGTTCTCTCTCAAAACATTCTGAACTCCTCAATATTTTTAATAAGGGGCTGCATCAAAAAAGAACTGGCTGAAGGAAAAGGAAACAAACTCCCAGTTGACTACAGGAATGCCTGAAATAATTGATTTTATTTTTAAACAGAGAGGAGCTTAAATAGAAATGTCAAATCCTAGCACTGACCTAAGTGCCATTCCTGATGGTGATGTCTGTTTAGGAAAATGCAAAGCATTTATTTGACAGAAATTCCAATGAAACCCAACTGTGATTAGTCATAATGCAGCTACATGCCTCTCAGAATTGAGGGGTTTGATTGTAGATTGGAGAAAGGTGCCCATTACCTTGAAAAACGGGTACAGATATTTGATTCCCCCTCTTCCCCCCCCCCCCAAACACACACAAAATGTCTTGTTTCTCTGTGCCCGGGCCCGGTGGAAGGTACAAATCATGGAAAAGAGATGTAGTGATTAAGAAAACCCACTCTATCATCTCATCTCATGGCAAGACCAGCCTTTGTGTGATTTGAGTGCTTGCTCCTATTCCTGTCACTTTGACTACTAGTAAAATCAGTGGCTATCTTAAACCAAGGACGTCTGTTCCCCAGATCCTGAAAATCTGGCAAGAGTCAAGCAACTCACTTTATTAAGTCCGTATTTTCTGAATATCTGCTTGATCCTATTTGATTTGGGATGCACCAATTGCTGCTGTTTCTTTATTGGAGATAAACCCCACTGGTTTTATTTGTAGATTAATAGGAATTCACATAGTGATGTTTCCCAACTGTCCTGAAGGCTCCCAGGGAATCAGTCTAAATGGCCCTGAAAGACAACAGCTGGAGCTGCCTGAGCTTTGGAATGTATTCCCAATACATTGACCCATTATGTTGGCTGCTCCTCATAACACCTTATAGTTCATTACTTGGTATCAGTTTAGATATCCTGTTGAAGACTAAAGTAAATTTTAAATAGAAATGAAACATTGCTACAAAAAAAAATCATTGCCAAAGCTTTGTTTCTCGTCTAACACCTTTTCAGGACAGATACAAGAATATTAAAATTCAAAGGGAACAGCAATTTAGACGGTATGAGTAACGGGTGCTAATTTGTTGCCAAGTTGATTCTGATTGGCTGAAGCGTTAATGGAGAATGTACTGAGGAGCTATTGCACCCCTCCTCCCATGAGCCCTCCTGCTTCCCCCCCCCCCCACTTTCCCACACCCTCCCTGCTCTTCTTTCTCCCTGCTCTCCATCCTCCCTCTTTTCCTTCCCCACTGCCTCTACTTCTGCCCCCGCCCCCCACTCCTCTCCCACCCTCCTCATCCCACAATGTCTTTAATTTTAAAAATGCACAAGTTGGTGTAAAAGGCAGGTCTCTGCTTAGGACTATATCTGCCTTCTATTATGTATAGTTGCCATACATTGCGATCCAGACGATCTTAAGTTGCTTGTTCATGTCTTTTGCACATTCTTGTGTTGTCTGGAAGCAGAACATTCTAGACTTCTTAGCCCTTTATTGAATTAACAACGTTGTGGGAGGTACGGTGAAAGTTGCCTGGCATATTATCCATGGAAGCGCGTTGACCAATCATCTTGCTGACCAATTAGGAACTTTTCCACACAGTAAAATTATTGCTCTCTTTGAAACATGGCACTCTTGCATTTGTTCTGATGAGTGCAAGACCAGAAGCTCTGACATTGTGTTTTGCATTTCAGCAGCCCTCGAGTTGTGTATGGCCCTAGTGAATATTTTTGGATATTGTTCAGTCAGAGCAGACATTGCTGCTTCTGATGCCCACATTGTATGTGTCTGCACAGCTTTGGAGAAGCCAGTTTTTACTTACACGATTCTGGAATCTCTTTGGAACCATCTTACATTCTGTCTTAAGGAAAAAAAACAATAGCTGCTATTTAAAGCAAGAATGTTATCACCTCCTCACTGAAACAAGGTGAAAACAAGTCACCCTTTCACTCGCTCCTCTCATACTATCAGCCATATTTCCTCAGACCTTTAAGCCTCGTGTTCCTACAAAATTAACCACATGATAAACACCTATTTGAAGAATGGGAGTTTGCATTGCTCCACAGCAGCAGCTATCCCTATATCCTTCCAAACAGCCAGATTTGATGCTCAGGTAATGAAAACTACTTTCATGAAGCCTCCAGTTGACTCATTCTGTAACTCGATTTGGCAATGCCTGCTTTGAAAGGGAGTGACCTGCACTGTGTCCCCTTAATGATGCAAGAAAGCTGTTGAAAGTGGTCGTACGACAAGGCACAGTGCAGATAAAAAGCTACTCGCAGACTGTACACCCCAGCGTATGAGAAGCAGGAGAGGCCAGTGGAGAACCAGAATTAACAGACTCATCCCATCATTCATTTGGGGGTGAGGGGATTGGGTGTTTTGGGACGGTGGGGGGGGGGGGTGCAGGAGGAGCAATGGAAGCAGGTGGCTGTTGGAGAAGAGGGGAGATAGGAGGCAATTGCTGAGCAATCCATGACAAGTCAGGAAGCTATGTCCAGAGTATGAGTTTGAATGAGATTCTACCCTTTTTCTTCTGTGATCTTGTCAAGTACAGTAGCTGAGCTACTTGCTGTTGCGGTCTTCCTTCACTGCAGTCAGTTCTGCAAAAATATCTTTTAATGAGTCTTTATAAATTATGAAGATGCCCTTTTCTCCTCAGTTCCAATGTCTGTGTTAACTTCACTTGTTCTCGGTATATTTGTAGACCACCCCCGTTTCTATCTCATGTCAATTTGTAACGCCACAATTGTGTGCAGCTTCTTCTGTTAGTTCCTCAGAAAGGCACCAGAATGTAAGGTCAAATGCTAGTTGACCGATTACTTTTGACATCCGCTTCAAGAAGTGTTTGAGAAATGCTTCTCTCTCTAAAATGGGCAGTCAGCCAATCTCCCTTGTTAGTAGAAATGTGACGGAATATTCCAGTTCAGTATGGTTCGAGGAGGGCTGGAGTACCAGTGATTCCTCCAAAATATTGGGAAATTAAAGTTGCTCTTTATCCCCATCTCCCAAGAGCCACTCTTCATTGTCAGAATGCCCAGCAACTGGCAAGATGGATGTCCCCATTCAATGAAACAAAAAGAACTAAAGGACAGGATTGAAGTGTAAAGCTGGGCTAAATATGATGAGTTCTGTTCAGTTCTGAGTTCTCAGCATGTGCTGAAATAATTTGGGAAGGATCTGCACTCCCCAAAGTGGCAGATCTAACCAGTAGCCCCAGGAATGGACAGATCTCCATATCTAGCTTGAGAGAGAACTGCATGTGTATATATTTTGTTGCCAATCATCCCAGGGTGTTTACACTTCTGACCCTTTGGTTCTGTTTTGTGTGCAGGACACAATGTAAAGATATACCATTGCATCTTGCATTTTATTTTAAAAACCTGCTCTGTAAATTTTACCTTTGTGCGAAATTTCTTTTTTGGTATACAAATATATATATATATATAGATCACTTAGTTGTATTTTGCCAAATATTTCAACAAGTGATTGGTTTGTGCATCTAATTAGGCAACATATTGATGGCAGAATAGAATTTAGATGCCACTAGGGTTCTGACACACGTCATTTCACACTGTTGTTGGAGTCTGGTATATATCGCAGTATGCCAAGTATTACACAGTACCTGGTACCAGTTGCAATAATATTTACCTAGTCAAACCAAGCAACTGTTCATCCTGAAAATCAGGCCAATTTTTTTTTGTCTAGGTTAAAAAAAAGAGATTATCATTTTGAAGGTAATTTTGTAAAAGCCACAATTAATGTCTTGATTGAAAGCAATATTTTTGTAAGTGTGTGTATAAAGCAAAGGTAGCGGTGTAAATATAGAAATATGTAAGGAAGGGTGAGTGATCTATGTTTGCAAGATCTGTGACCATTAATAGTCTTGTAAATCTTGTTTTGTAGATAACATTTGTTATTCTTAGTCATGGGTTTTGAATGGTTTTATGAATAAATATTTAAATGATCATCTTTATGTATTTTGAGCATTTGTTAGAAATTATGGATTCTGTTTTGGAATGATGTCATACTTAGTGATTTTTTTACCCAGAAGGAACCACAGTAGTCATTCAGTTCTTTCAACTCACTCTTCTCTCCTGCTGATCTGAACCCTGTGTGATCATTCAGCTGACTCGATTCCTTTTCTTAAACTGAACATCTCTTAAACTTTTACATGCAAAGAAAAGTGACCCTTAGTTTATAATTTTCAATTGATCTGTAGCCTTAACGACATTTTGGGAGTCAGTTTGGCAAATTTCCATTCCGCCCCCTCGCCTCCCCTTTTGAGAGATGTTTCCTCACATCACCTTGAGTGTCCCCGCAATCAGAAACACTGCTCATTTTCCTGCCTTAGAACCTGTTTGTCAATCTGACTGTTATAAGCAACTAAATTATAGAAGGCCAATTGTGCCTGATCGGTTTCAGAAGGATTTCTAATTTGTAGGTTTGAGAAATTCCAAAATTGGGCAAATGGCAGCCAGGGACCCATTCAATAACACCCTTTGGTGACCCTGTATGGGGTTTGCATATTCTTCCTGTGTTTGCATGGGTTTCCTCCCACAGTCCAAAGATGTGCAGGTTAGGTGGATTGGCCATCTGAATGTGGAGTTAAGGGGTGGGGTGGGGGGAGTGGCTGAGTCGAGTCGGGTGCCCTTCGGGATGTCGGTGTGATCTTTATAGGCCCAATGGCTTGTTTGCACGCTGTAAGACTTCCATGCTTCTCGTACATTCACTTCTTTATGATGGAGAATCTGTTCAAAACTTTATTGCAAACATTATTATAAGCTGTTAGCTTGATTGTAGTAACCACATTTCTGAGTCAGAAGTTGCAGGTTCAAGTCCCATTCCAGAAATCTGAGCAGGTCATCTCCATTGCTTTCCTGCTCGATACTGAGGGAGCGCTGCACTGTCAGAAGTACACTGAATACAAGATTAAACCTCTCGGGTAGATGGTAACACACACCATGGTGTTATTTCAATGAAATAATTATCATTGAAACAACTGCAAAAAAAGATATTTGGTCATTATCAAGTTGGTGGGAGCTTGCTGTGCACAGATTGGTTGCTAGATTTCTCCATCAACAGTACAACACATTGGGAGATCTGTGATTAGATTAGATTCTCTACAGTGTGGAAACAGGCCCTTCGGCCCAACAACTCCACACTGACCCTCAGAAGAGTAACCCACCCTGACCCATTTCCCTCTGACTAATGCACCTAACACTATGGGCAATTTAGCATGGCCAATTCACCGAATTTCCAGGAGGAAACCGGAGCACTCAGAGGAAACCCATGCAGACACCGGAAGAACGTGCAAACCGCACACACACACACAATCGCCTGAGGCAAGAATCGAACCTGGGTCCCTGGTGCTGTGAGGCAACAGTGCTAACCACTGAGCTACCGTGCGTGATCTTAACTGAAATGTAATGACTGTAATTTTATGAGCTGAAAATCTCTATGGCAACAGTAGAATCTGAGTCAGGATGAGGAACAATCCAACAATGTTACAATCACTTGAACAGATCTAGCTTTTTTTGTATTAAACTTAATTGAGTTTGCATTCTTGGGGCAATTGGAGCTTTCACTCTATGGAACATTGATGGAGTATCTTTAAGGGATGTGTAAAAATCGCAACTCCCAAAGACAGAGGAAGAAAAGCAGCAAAAGTTTCAAATAAGCCCAAAGAGATGCTGGATGCGGATGGCCAAACCAATGGTCGTGGCACAAAGTTTATACAATATCATTCACAAAAAGAAACCTCAAGCCAATTTAATGGTAATCTTGTCCCTCTGAAACTCTGTCCCACACTCATCAGTCAAGCACTCTGCATTATCTTAGAATGAATATGCCAATCTTATTATGACATCTTGTACAAGCAAGTTTATTAAATATTTTCTTCAACACATTAATGGATTCTATGAAGCACATTTCCTGAGAAGGGGAGAAAAACAGAATCTTCCATCCTATTTTATCTGACTGTATCCTTTCCAATGATGTTGTTTGGGACTGGCTGGATTGCTCTGCAGAGAACTGGAATAGTCTCAATGGGCCAAATGACTCCCCTGCCACAACAACTAATCAAGTTTTGGCAAAATACAGTACTACATACACCTAATACAGGGTTCCATCATTACAGTGCTCTCTGTACACTTACGTACGTGGGGTACAACTCAGCTGGTCAATTGCAGTTATATTACAGTGTTCGCACAGATACAGTCATTTAACAATGGTTGCAAATGCGAGTTTAGCTGAGGACTCTGCACGTTATAACTAGGACTGTGACACTGCCACCGGAGTTTATCCTGCAAAGCTTCAGGTTTTCAGTAGGGGGAGTACAACATTTGTGATGAGGCATTTTCTTTGGAATTTTTGTAGGCCCATATGCTCTGTCATGGCCACATCATCTGAGATGTGTTAAACTAATAGGCCCTTTACTTGGAAAAACTAACCTGAAATTTGGATATTCATATTGACAAAATGTATTCCATTAGGTGAGGTGAACTCATTTTGAGTTTTTTTTCCAGACAGGGACTAACGTCATGTTGTGACCCAGTGTGATTGGCACAGTGACTCAGAGGTTAGCACTGCTGCCTGAGTGCTAGAAAACTGAGTTCAACTCCACCCTCAGGCGACTGTGCCATTTCCACACAGATATTCTCACTGTGCCTATGTGGGTTGCTTCCCACAGTCCAAATATGTGTATGTTGGGTGGATTGGCCATGCTAAACCTCCCCATAATGTCCAGGAACGTGCAGGGTAGGTGGATTGGCCAATGGAAACACAGGGTCACAGGGACAGTCCGGGGTGGGTCTGGGTGGAATGCTCTTCAGAGGGGCAGTGTAGACTTTATGTGCCAAATGGTCTGCTTCCACATTGTAGGGATACTATGATTCTGACATGACTCTGGAAAATAAAATGTACGTGGTTTTTCCAGATGTTAGTGACAGTCCTTTCCATTTTAATTGTTCATTAGATTTGATGGCCCACGATGATTGACGTTCAAATAAAGATATTCAGGAGGCTAGTCAAGACAGGAATATTCATGGTCTTCATTGTATATCAATTATCTGGCATCACCCGATTAGGTGGGCCCTGATTACGCCATTATTGTTGTCACATGACTGAAATTAATTTGAGATGGCCATGGATAGTCCATTAAGTCAGTCTGGGATGTGAAGGCCAAAGGAAAGCTATCTCTAGCCCAATACAAGGGAGGAAACTGCCTCAAGGGTCAACATAAACAGAGAATTGGGGTTTGTTTGCTTTACCTTCCAGAACATGATTATAATTACAAGAGCCTTGACCTTGTCTGAAAAGCCAGAAGTTTATTGCTGTTTGGGGTGAACCCATGTGAACTACTTCACCAGAAACCTGTGGCCTTCGTTTCTCCCCGGGATACTGTGAGAGAATTTTTCAATGTTTCAACTATTTTCTTGAGAACTGATTGGAAATGACCTTTTATTTCTAATTCTTTGACTAATTTAAGTGGAAGTTGCACCTTTCAAAATCATCTTTTCTTATAAATTTCTGAGGACATCCAAAATATGGTCATTGAGGGTTTGTTATGATTACATTTCAGGTGTTTTCTGAAATAAACATTTATCCTTTCTTTTGATATAAATTTGCCAGAAAGACGGCTTTGTGTTTATTAGTTAAAATTATAACGCTCAAGGAATTAAAGCATTATTTCTGTAAAACTGCGTCCTAATTCGGAACAGAGAAAGATGAGAAAATGAATAGAATGATCCCATAGGGTGGTGCAGTGGCTCAATAGTCAGCACTGTTGCCTCACAGTGTCAGGGGCCTGAAGGTTTTGCACATTCTCTGTGTGTTTGCATGGGTTTCTAGGATGGACGGGTTAGGTCTGGGTGGGATGCTCTTCAGAAGGTCAGGGTGGATTCAATGGGTTGAATGGCCTGCTTCCACACTAAAAGGATTTCTATTATCACTCACTATCAATAAGGTTGTATTACACAAATGTCGTTACAGCCTGCACTGAGGTAGCCCTGGAGGTATACCTGACATCTACCATGCAATATATTTCCACAGCTTTTATCTGTGCCATAGCCTTTAATATTTCTCTAGAACATGTTTGTGGCAGCATTAGAGAGGGACTGAATATAACTAGCATAACTACCATGAATGATGCTAAACCTGTTACATTAGCAACAGACACCACTACCTTCAAGTCAATAGTAATGCTAGTTAATTAACTAAGTCTTCTCATAAAAGGAGCAATAACATTAGATTTTTAACAGAGGAGAACAATATTCTTGATGGACAAGTTACCATCAAACAGTAGATGAGTGAATTGTTTAAATGACCAATATTGTCCATAAACTACATGGAGTGTGCCCTTCACAGTAGACAACATAGTAATGAAAGAGAGATCAGGGAGAGTCCAACACACAATCTCACAATTCAGGTCATTGTCTTATGGAGATGCTGACAGAACTCCAACAACAGTCAACTTGTGGTCATGGTGATGGCAATGACAATAGTTGGATTGGTGACAGGACGAGGAAGCTGTGTAGCTGGGTCGACCCCAGGCTAAATGAAGTCAGTGTAGATCGTCAGGTGTCTGAGCTTGTCAGCACAATTTGGATCGAGTGAAGCCGCTTCATCTAACTGGAGGCAGGCTGAGGAAAACCGACCTCCTTTCAGTGCTGAGGATCGCAGAGCTTTGCCGAAAAGACGAGGATGGAAGTAGGGGCTGATTATTTCCGAGTCTGAGTCGCTGGACTCCGTGCCACTGCTGATGTATCGTTCTGTTGTCTGCAGGACCTCTCGGCGTTGTAGCATCCCGTGCACTGGATGCACAGGACTCAGTTTACTGAGAGCCTGTCTCCGACCCAAGGGCAACAAGTGAGACAGGGGCCTTAACTCTGGCACATGGACTAGGCCGAGGGTCTTCACATCCGATTGGCTGCGTGACCTTTTGGAAGGCAGTAGACTGTCATCCTGTTGGTTGTCCTCCTCCTTCACTGCATTCAGAGTGTTGCCATAGCTACCCCTCATCACAGCCCGCTGGTAGAACCCATAATTGGCTAAGAAGCTGGAAGCGGGTAAGCTGACTGGGCGAGCTACACCCGAAAGTCTAACAATTTCTTCATCCGTTGACATGTGCTGCGTCGGTTGGAGAGATCCATCCATTAAAGTGTCTGAATTCGGGAAATTATCGCTGATGCATTGGCTCCCTATTGTGAACTTGGGTGCGTTCCCACGTGTTAACTCTGCTGCATCAGTGTCCTTCCTGGTACGGTTAGTCAGAAACTGTAACCTGCTTTTTTGCAGTTGCACCAGATCCTTCTTGGTCCCAGTGTCACTGATGGAAGGAATGGAGACATTGCGGCTGGAGAGAGGTTCTGATGCTGGGTCCGCCTCGGGCTTGGACCTCTCCAGTTCAGTGCTAAACACAATCTCCACTGCCGACTCCTTCCTCCATCTCTGTGCTACCTTTGGCTCCATCTTATCCTGGATGTTTCCTGGTTGCCCAATGCCCTGAAGGTCATGTGGCAATCCCTTGACCTGAATAAGACACAATATAATTCTTCAGAGGTTATCAATGAAGCAGAGTGATTTGAGGCGGAGGGAAGGGATTGATCTTGACTTTGTGTGTTAGTGTAAATGGGTCACCATAAGTAACCATAACCATAAGTTGGCAGCCTGTTCAATAGGAACTAACAGGGAGTAATGGAAAGTGGGCTGCTGACTCACTGTCACCCATTTTGCAAAATCATACAGTATTGTGCTCAATAAACACAAACATTAAGCGAAATAAACACTATTTTATGATTAAGAGATGGGCATGGTGATTATACCCATCTGCAGAATTGTCCACATTTGCATTCAGAAACTTCTGCAAACCAAACCTGAACAATTACGTTCTAAAAAGGGGCCAGTTTTAAGTAGGAGTGAATCACACACAATGATATGGCCAATGTTATACCCACATCCATCCACACTTGCAGATGAGAAAATTGCTACTCACAAAGCTGCCCATGTCTCCCATTCTCAAATATAATCATCCTCCCAATTGCACTTCCTCAGTGATATACTCATGATCTTTAGATAGAGCAGAATTGAAAAGAATCTAATCCGTCTGGTCTTTTGGGATAAAAGAAAATCCTCAATGACCTGGTCTGAAGGCATTGGAATTTACAATGAAAATGGAAAAGCTTCTTTGACGGCAGCATGTTACTGTTGTACTGGATGGACAAAGGCTCAAAGAGGTGTCTCTGGGTCCTGTTATCTTGTCTACACTGATCTTTGCTCAGTTTGTAAACCTGAATTCCTGAACATATAGTCATGGTCGTACAGCACAGAAACAGACACTTCAGTCCAACCAGAACATGCTGAACATAATCCCAAACTAAACTAGTTCCACCTGCCTGCTCCTGGCCCATATCCATCTAAACCTTTCTAATTCATGTACTTATCTAAGTGTCCTTTAAATGTTGTAACTGTACACATAGCTAGCACTTCCTCTGGGAGTTTATTCCACACGCAAACCACCCTCTATGTAAAACATTTGCCCCTCATGTCTTTAAAATTTCTCTCCATTCACCTTATAACTATGTCCTCTAGTCTTGAAATCCCCCATCCTTGGGAAGAGACACCCACCATTAACCCTAACACTGGTAGAATGAAAGCAATGCATGTTTCTTTGGGTTTAATTTCAAGTTTGTATCCAAGAACAAAAGCTTTGGCCCAATTTGGCTCTTACACTGAAGTTACAGTATGACAGAAACTCAATGCATCAGAATCTGATCTGGCTATTTGATCTTTGATCTTTGAAGAAGGGCTTATGCCTGAAACGTCAATTCTCCTGCTCCTTGGATGCTGCCTGACCTGCTGTGCTTTTCCAGCAACACATTTTTCAACTCTGATCTCCAGCATCTGCAGTCCTCACTTTCTCCTGTTTGATCTTTTAGTCATGATTTTTGAAGCAATTTATTAATACAAGAGTGAATTGAGAACACAGTCATTTTAGAATCATTACATCACTGACCTGTAACCCCAGCTCAAGGCCTGTTCCTGATGAATCTTCCTCAGATTGTACATTACCAGGCCTCCTGAAAAGCACCGATGAAAAGACAAACAGCATCATAAAGGCACAGCATTCAAATAAACATCATGCCCTCCCCTTTTTCAAAATATTTCCATAGGATCTTTAATGTTCATTTGAGAGGGGAGATAGATCCTCTGTCTATCTTCCCATCTGAAGGATGTACCATTAACAGAGCAGCAGTCCCTCAGCGCTGCACTGGAGGGCCAGACGGGAATACTGTCTCACATTTTGGAAGTTTTGAATGGAAAGCTATCTGTCTCAGAGGTTAAAAATCACACCACACCAGGTTATAGTCCAACAGGTTTATTTGGAAGCACTAGCTTTCGGAGCACTGCTCCTTCACCAGGTGATTTTTAATTTTGGCCATATCTCCAAGCCATATCTCAGAGGTGAGAAGTCAACGTAAGTGGCTAAGGTGACGTTTACTTGAGGGATGAACGTCGGACAATGGTGTTTGCAACAAGATCCCTGATCCATCCCTGACCTTGAAGGGTTTGTCTTTGTTCCACCTGAGACTCAGTAAGTATGAATCCTTCAAATGTTACACAGCCAGTTCAAATATCTCCCAATTCCACAATCTTCTGACTCAGGACAAACTGACACTACACACATCGAAGTTCATAGAAATGTGGAAGCAGGCCATTCAGCCCATTCTAATCCTCCAAACAGCATCCCGCCCAAATCCATCTCCTATCTGCAACCTTGAATTTTCTATGGTCAATCCACCTTACCTGCACAGCTTTGGACTATGGGAGGAAACCGGAGCATCCGGTCGAAACCCACGCAGACAAGGGGAGAATGCGCAAACTCCACACAGAGAGTCGCACAAGGCTGGAATCGAACCCAGATCCCTGGGTCTGTGAGGGTGAAGTGCTCATCACTGAGCCACCCTATTACAATTGACAGACCATTATAATTTAAAGAGGAGCAAACACCAACCAGAGAGTAAGGAAGGTAGAACTCACCATCACCTGGTGTATTTGAACCAGAACAAATGGCTTTAAGGTAAGCAGATGAATGAGAAAGAAAGAGCAGGATATGGTGATAAGTTGTGATAAATAAAGTTGATACAGGGAGGGTCATGTGGAGCCTCACTGTGCTGGATGGATTGACCTGGTTCAGTGATCAGCACAATATTAAAATCAAAAATCACACAACACCAGGTTTTAATCCAACAGGTTTATTTGGAAGTACAAGCTTTCGGAGCACTGCTCATTCATCAGGTAGCTACCTGACTAAGGAGCATCGCTCCGAAAGCTTGTGCTTCCAAATAAACCTGTTGGACTATAATCTGGTGTCGTGTGATTTTTAACTTTGTCCACCCCAGTCTAACACTGGTATCTCCACTTCCACATCATAATGTTATGTAGGAAATAAGCGATGATCCTGAATTTTGAGACAGACAGTGTCTTGAACATTACCTTTCAAATGGCACTTTCTTAAAATCTCCTTTGCTAAGATACTCAGCCAGTTGCTTTTGCGTTCTTCCACTGAAACAAGAGAGAAAAGTTAAAGAAAGAATTTCTCTTTATATATCGCCTTTCATGACCTAGGTATGCTTTGTTTGAATATCTTTGTGCACATCAAACTCTCAAAGAAATGTGAATAATAAAGAGACCTTCTGTTTTCATGATTCTGCCTCAGAGGAAAATAATAGGCAGGATGGCAGGGAGAGCTCATAGAATCACAGAATCCCTACAGGGCGGATAGAGGTCCTTTGGCCCATCGAACCTAAACTGCGGTCCCAGTACTATCCATGCGGTACCCCATTGGTCACTGCCTGCCTTTCCAAAATGGAGCTGTTTATCACTACTCTTTGTTTCCTATCAGCCAACCAACTTTCAATCCAAGTTAGTACTTTGCCCCCAATACCATGCACCCTAATTTTACTCACTAACCTCCTATGTGGGACTTTATCAAAAACTTTCTGAAAGTCCAGGTACACTACATCTACTGGATCTCCCTCGTCCATCTTCAGAGTTACATACTAAAAAAATTCCAGAAGATTAGTCAAGCATGATTTCCTCTTCATAAATCCATGCTGACTCTGACCTATCCTGTTACTGCTATCCAGATGTGTCGTAATTTCATCCTTTATAATTGACTCCAGCATCTTTCCCACCACTGAGGTCAGACTAACTGGTCTATAATTTCCTGCTTTCTCTCTCTCACCTTTCTTAAAAAGTGGGACAACATTAGCCACCCTCCAATCCGCAGGAACTGATCCTGAATCTATCAAACTCTGGAAAATAATCGCCAACGCATCCACAATTTCTCGAGCCACCTCCTTCAGTACCGTGGGATGTAGACCATCAGGCCCCGGAGACTTATCAACCTTCAAACCTAACAGTCTCTCCAACAACAATTCCTGGCAAATATAAATTCCCTTCAGTTCAGGTCCTTCAGCCACTATTACCTCAGGAAGATTGCTTGTGTCTTCCCCAGTGAACACAGATCTGAAGTACCAATTCAATTCTTCTGCCATTTCTTTGTTCCCTGTTATATTCTTTGTTCCCTGTTTCTGTCTTCAAGGGCCCAATTTTAGTCTTAACCATTTTTTTGCTTTTCACGTACCTAAAAAAACTTTTACTATCCTCCTTTATATTATTGGCCAGTTTACCTTCGTACCTCATTTTTTCTCTGCGTATTTCCTTCTTAGTAATCCTCTGTTGTTCTTTAAAAGCTTCCCAGTCCTCCGTTTTCCCACTTATCTTTGCTATGTTATACTTTTTCTCTTTTAACTTTATATGTTTCTTAACTTCCCTCGTCAGCCAGTTATTGTGGCTGATGAGTTCACTTGAAAGTTCACTTTAAGTTCACTTGAAAGGGCAGACAATGCTTTGGTTTAATATGTCTCCTGAAAGACATTTCAGTGATGTACTGAGAGAGTGTTAACCTGGATCATATACAATCATAAAAATTTACAATACAGAAGGAGGTTATTTGACCCATCTTGTCAGCATTGGCTCTTGAAAGAGCTACCCAGCTAGTCCCACTCTCCAGCTCTCTAACTTCACCATTTTCAAATACATATTTAAAAATTCTCTTTTAAAACCTCCCATGGAATCTGCCTCCACCATTCTGTCAACCAGTGCATTCCAAATCCTGACAACTCTCTAACAAAAAAAGTTTCCCCTCATCTCACTCCTAGTTCTCTTGCTGACAATCTTGAAACTGTGAACCCTAGTTACTAATATACCAACTTGTGGAACCAGAATATCCTTCTTTACCCTGTCAAAATTCTTCACAATTTTGAACACCTCATAATGTCACCTCTTAATCTTTTCTACTCCAAGGACAAATAGCCCAATTTCTCTAATCTTTCCTTGCATCTAAAATCCTTAATTCCTGGGATCATTCTAGTAAATCACCTTTGCACTCTCTTCAGGGCTTTAACATTCTTTCCTTAACATCCAGAACTGAACACAATACTCCAACTGTGGTCTGACCAATGATTTGTCGAGGTTTTAAACTATATGCCTCTACTTATAAACCCAAAGATCCTATAAATCTTCTGAACAACTCTTTCAACTTACCTGGCCACCTTCAGAGATTCATGCATGTGAACCCCACTGGTCCTGTACTCCCCTCAAAGTTGTACAATTGAGCCTGTATAGTTTTTCTGTGTTTGTTCTACCAAAATGCATTACCTCACATTTCTCTGCATTGAAATTCATCTACTAGATGTTTGCCCATTTTGCCAATTTGTCAATGTCCCTCTGAAGTCACTCAGCATCATCCTCACAATTTACTATTCTCTCTCACTTAGTATCATCTGCAAAGTTCAAGATTTTGCTCTCAACACCCATCTTCAAATCACTTATATAAATCAGAAAAAAACGAAGGTGCCACACCCAAGTCTTGGAGAACACCAATTTCAACTCGAACCCAATCTGAGAAATGCCCATTAATACCTACCATCTGTTTGCTGTCTTTTAGCCAACTTCCAATCCATGCTGCTAAGCACCCATCAATCCCAATCATTTTTAACTTTCTAACCAACCTGCCATGTCACTCCCTTTCAAATGCTTTCTGAATATCCAAATATTCAACATCCACAGCACCACCCTCAGCCACTGCCTGTGTCACCTCGTCAAAGAAAATATGAATTTGGCTGCGGTTGTTATCCCCTAAGAGGCCATTCTCCTCAACAGTATCCAAAATGGTATATCTGTTTTCCAGGGGGATAGCCACAGGAGATTACTGCACTGCCTGCTTTGATCTCCTGCTCTATCTGGTGGTCACCCCATTCTCTTCCTGCCTGTGGAGTTTGAGTCTGTCGTGTGACCACCTCTCTATATCTACTATCCATGATACTCTCCACCTTGCACATGCTCCACAGTATCCCCAGACAGTGTCCCCAGTGTCCAGAAACTCAGGCTTCCAGGGGGCTGCAGCTGGAGACACATCTTGCACACTTTTCAATGAGATCTCCCCTCATCCTTCTAAATTCCACTGAGTACAGACCCAGAGACCTCAACTGCTCCTCATGTGACAAACCCTTCATCCCTGGGATCATTCTTGTAAACATCCTCTGGACCTCCCTCCAATGCCAGCACATCCTTCCTTAGTTATGGGGCCCAAAACTGCTCACAATATTCCAAGTGTGGTCTGACCAAAGCCAGCTTCAGCAGTGCACCTCTGCTCTAGTATTCTAGCCCTCATGAAATGTATGCTAACATTGCATTTGACTTCCTAAATGCTGACCGAATCTGAATGCTAACCTCTAAGAGAAACCTGAACTAGTACTTCTAAATCCCTCTGTGCTTCATTTCCCTGTTTAGAAATAGTCCACAACTCTATTCTTCTTACCAAACCATAACCTCACACTTTCTCTCATTGTATTCCATCTGCCACTTATTTGCAGAATGGGGAGTGGCTTGGAGGGGAACTTGTACTGTTTCAATGTATCTGCTGCCCATCTTGTTCCAGATGAAAGTGGTCATGGGTTTGGAAGGTGCTGTCTGCTCCCTGAATTTCTGCAGTGCATCTTGTAGATGGTACACACCACTGCTACTGAGCACTCAACAGAGCTGGAAGCTGGACCCAAAGTGTGTGATACATGTTAAAAGACTGTGAATAAACCTGATACATCAAACCAGTATAATCTTTGCACAGGTCTGAAATGTAAACTTTATTACATATCTGACTTTCAGGAGTGGGACTTGAACTGTAGCTGGGGCAGCATGGTGGCTCAGTGGTTAGCACTGCTGCCTCACAGCACAGGGATCCAGGTTTGATTCCAGCCTCGGGTGACTGACTGTGTGGAGTTTGCATATTCTCTCTGTGTCTGCGTGGGTTTCCTCCGAGTGCACCGGTTTCCTCCCACAGTCCAAAGATGTGCGGGTCGGGTGAATTGGCCATTCTAAATTGCCCACTGTGTTAGGTGCATTAATCAGAGGGAAATGGGTCTGGGTGGGTTACTCTTTGGAGGGTCGGTGTGGACTTGTTGGGCCAAAGGGCCTGTTTCCACATCGTAGGGAATCTAATCTAACCCAATCTGAGGCAAAAGCATATGTCTGATATTACAAAATGAGACTTGTTCTTGAACAATTGATTTTAACTTCAGTAAATAATGAGGTACTTCAGTGCAACAAGGAACATTATACCTGGGGAGAATTCTCCACAGTACCCCTGTACCTGTATCGAAAGTTGGATCCTTTGCTGTAAAGAATGGGCTTGGGTTTTGATCTGGGTTCTTCAGGAAGCCTAAAGAAAGCATGATATTCAACACAGGTCTTCCAGAAGTGCTTGCACGCATTACGACTTGCCATCAGGAATTCCAAGGAGTCCTTGCATGAGGCGGTCTGTCATTGTTGGACAGAGAAAATGTTATTAGACAAAGAATCACTTGATGCATGCTAATGTCAAGCGATGATGGAAGTAAAAGCAAACCTTACAAAAATGTTGGAATGGAGCTTGATAAAGAAATGTTTCTTCTTAAAACTCAGTTTGCGTATTTTGGCCCAGTTGAATGTATTGATCTTTGTCTTGCCCTGGAATGAGAGTTGGAACTTTAAATCTAACCTATCACACCAACAACTTGTATTTGTAAAAGACCTTTGTTGTAGTCAAACTCCCTGGGTACTTCAGTGCAGCTTAGCGAGGTAATTAGACACAGGTGACTGAACATTTTGGCAAAGAGGTAGATTTTGAGCAGACATACAGTCATAATACTTACAGAGTTGGACAGTCCAGAAACAAACCCTTCAGTCCACCTTGTCCATGCCAACCAGAAATCCTAATTTAATCTAGTCCCATTTGCCAACATTTGGCCCATAACCCTCTAAGGGTAAAAACAATGACTGCAGATGCTGGAAATCAGAGTCTAGATTGGAGTGGTGCTGGAAAAACACAGCAGTTCAGGCAGCATCCGAGGAGCAGTAAAATCGACTTTTCGGGCAAAAGCCCTTCATCAGGAAAGGGCTTTTGCCCGAAACGCCGATTTTACTGCTCCTTGGATGCTGCCTGAACTGCTGTGTTTAACCAGCACCACTCTAATCTAGACACCATATCCCTCTAAACCTTTCCATTCATAATCCCATCCAGATGCCTTTTAAATGTTGTAATTTTACCCACTCCCACCACCTCCTCTCGCAACTCATTCCATGCACGCACCATCCTCTGCCTGAAAAAGTTGTCCCTCTTTCCCTTCTTACCTGAAACCTATGGCCTCTAGTTTTGAACTCCCCTGCCCTGAGGAAAACCCCTTGACTATTCACCCTATCCATGCCTCTCATAATCTTATAAACCTCTAGAAAGTCAACCCTCAGCGCCTACAGCACCAGGGAAAATAGCCCCAGCCTATTCAGCCTCTCGCCATAGCTCCATCCCTCCAATCCCAGCAACATGCTTGTAAGTATTTTCTGAAACATTTAAAGTTGAACAACATTCTTCCTATAGCCGGAGACCTGAATTGTGTGCATTATTCCAAAAATGGCTGAACCAATTTCCTGTACAACTGTCACATGACATCCCAACTCCAATACTCAATGCACTTAAATTGAGAAGAGAGAGTTGTGTGGGACAAAAGCTGTGTGAACTTACAAATTGGGAAGTAGACCACTCAGCCCTTTGACTGCTCTGCCATTCAATGTCGTCATGGCAATTTGATTACTCCTCTGCCCCTCATAACCTTTCATCTTTTGCTTGTCAATGATTTAGAGAGGGAACTTTGGCATTTACAGATGAAGGCAGAGCCATTGTCATGTGAAGAAATAAGGGATGAATAACAGACTAGAATTAAAAGGCTATTTTCAATGGGTTGTAAGCTTGGGATGTGAGAAGCTAACACTGAGCATTGCAGGTTCACAGCAGCTGAATGTATCAGCATGGGTTCCAGTGATGTTTTGGCCATCTCAACTCAAAATTTATGATTGGTCCTTGTTGGATAACAGGAAAACATGACATTTTCTTTCCATGGGACTCTAGGATCTGTGCCAGTGTTTTAGAATCCAACCATGTCTGATTCATCTGGTTTCCATGAAAATTGACCTTGGCTACAAATAGCCTGAACAGAAAGCTACTCTACATAATGAAACACAGGAACATCTAACGTAACAATAATGACATTCTGGTCAGAGACTCAAGGCAATTCATGTCACATGTGAGGTACTTTTCTCTTCAAAATAATTTACACCATTCACTGGGTTTAACCTACCTGAAAGACCAATATGCCCATATGTAAAACAGCCAGATTGATCTGTGTTCCTTCACCATCATTGGCTGGATGGAGCCTGACACCATACATCTCCAGTTTCCGTGCCGTGTCAAGAAGGCGAAGGTCAGAGGTTGCTGAGGTCAACCCTCTGTGCAAAAATCAAATGTTTATTCATCAACAATGAGCAAAGTGCCTCGCTATGACCTACAGAAATCCTGAAATTTTGGGATTGCCTGTTGCAAATAGAATATTACACGCAAAATAGATTGATTAGATTACCTACACTATGGAACAGGCCCTTCAGTCAAACAAGTCCACACTGACCCACTGAAGAATAACCCACCCAGACCCATTCCCCTACCCTATATTTACCCCTGACTAATGCACCTAACTCCTCGGCAATTTAGCATGGCCAATTCACCTGACCTGCACATCTTTGGACTGTGGGAGGAAACCGGAGCACCCGGAGGAAGCCCACGCAGACACGGGGAGAATGTGCAAACTCCGCACAGACAGTCGCCTGAGGCAGGAATTGAACCCGGGACCCTGACGCTGTGAGGCAGCAGTGCTAACCACTGAGCGACCGTGCTTTCCCCCATGGGTTTGAAAGTTATGACCATTCCACATCCAAGCTCGATCGAAATGTTTTGTGTGTGTATTGACCTAGTAAACAGGACAATACAATTTTGGTGAGGCAGAGAGGATTTCTGTCAGTTCATGCTCAGATGTGGCTGTAAATTATAAGGCCAGTCTTTATAGGCTATCCCTAGTCACCTTCGAAAGTTGAAGCCAGGACTTCCTGTGAAGTGAATATGGAGGTGCTTCCAATTTTTAATTCATTATGAGATGCCTCACTGACGGGGCCAAAATATTGGCTTATTCTGAATTACCCTTGAAAACATGGTGATGAACTACCTTCTAGAACCATCTGGTGCATGTATACACCAGAGCTGTTAGGGACAGAGTTACAGAATTTTGACCCAGTGACAGTGAAGGAACGACGACATGGTTCTCAGTCAGGATGCTGTGGGACATGGAGGGGACACTCATGTGCCATTGAATGTCAAGGGAGATAGATAAATTCTCTCCTTCGGAGTTCTTCATTGCCGGACACTTGTGTGGCATGGATGTTATTTGCCACATATCAGCTCAAGTTTGAATATTTTTCAGGTCTTGCTGCAAATGAACTTGGACTGCTGCTACAGCTGAGGAACTGCAAATGGTTCTGAACATTGTGCAATCATCAAGAATCACATCCACTTCTGATCTAATGGTGTAGGACTTTCATGAAGCAGGTGAAGATGGTTGAGGCTAAGGCACTATCCTGAGGGGGTCCTGCAGACCTGCACTGGACTGAGATGACTAACCTCCACCATCCAGAAGCATTGTATGTGCCTGAAATGGTTGACACACTTTGCACTTTGAATTCTGCCTTCACTGGAAGTCATCATCATCATGACTGAGGAGGGGATTGTGTGCAAGGCATGGTTCCTGAATAGAAACAAGGTATTCCCTTTCAGCTTTTAGAGGGAGCAGATATATTTGTACCAGCTCCCTGAATTCCTGATAATCATGCTTGACCAAATTGAAGTGTAATTATTTTGATCCCAAGAGCATTTTTGATCCCTAATACCAATCTGTTCACATTCTACAATGGTGTAACCTCCATCAATAATCACCAGACAGGGCCAAGATAAACAAAGACAAAGGAAAATTGGAGGCAGCGAACTATCAGAAACAGCCCTTACCGGGTACTACATACAGGTCCCATGTACAAATACCACAAGGTTCCAGCAGTGTTCATCAAAAAAAAACACCACAGTGGTTCAAAACTGAGCATGACCATGTGAAAAAAATTAAGAAAACCCAGGAGAAAAGAAGAAAAAAAGCCAAGCAAGTTATTTAGCGCTTTTACAGCATTACCACTTCAAGAAAACACAGGCAAGCAGTTACAATTGATTACGAAAAGGGAAAGAGAGCAGTTGATTCTCGAAGCAACAAAAAATCAAGCTTAGCACTCCAAATGCAAAACTTCATTTTGAAGTTGGTAAGAAGCACTGAGCAAGAGTGTGGGCTCGGAATGGAGAGTAAATCCAGCAACACTTAGAAAATGTAGAGATCCGAGTGAAGGAGGCTCTTTAGGGAGT
Source organism: Chiloscyllium plagiosum (assembly GCF_037043375.1). NCBI lineage: Eukaryota > Metazoa > Chordata > Chondrichthyes > Orectolobiformes > Hemiscylliidae > Chiloscyllium > Chiloscyllium plagiosum. Next base: position 84,666,447 of record NW_028270149.1, read on the forward strand.
ATGTGAGTGCTTTAGGTAATAAGTTAGCGATCCTCACAGGAAAGGGGAATACATTTGTGAAAAACAGCACAAATACAAACAAAAAAGTGTCTTTTCATGTGAAATTAACAGGTAGAAGCATGGAAAAGCTACAAGTTACACTACAATACCACATACATAAGAGGGTTGAAAGTGTGTAGGTTGTTCACCATTAAACAGCGTCACTTTTGAACCTGTATGTGTATCACAATTTCAACTTCCTTAAGATAGTTGAAGGAGTTTGACCACCTCCAGAGAACAACTGGTCCAGAAATAAATGCTTTTTCAAGCAGCTAATCAAAGGGAAAGAAAATTGGATTTGCTAGATTCTTGACACAACCCAAAAATGGAAAGAATCTGTTGATATTTACTAATTGAGAAATGCTTCATATGTCCAAGAAGTCACCAGTATGCCAAAAAACACAACTAAACAAACAGCTTCAACAAGAACAAGAGTGACCAAAGCTGTGGAACTATTTACCATCATTATGTAATTACTCTATGACTCTATTTTTAGTTTGGGATCATATTCAGCATGAACTGGTTGGAATGAAGGGTGTGTTTCCATGCTATATGACTCTGTTTAGGGATATCCAGACCAAACTCCAATGAGTTAGTTGACAACACTTGCTTTGAACACTGCCAGAATTTCACAATCATGGACGATTTACTAATGGATGACAAAAGATTAGTCATTTCACTTTCCCTTCAGGAAGGTCGAATTAAAATTATTGTCAATAATAAATCAGAGATACTTAGGCATTGCCAGGTGTGCAAACAGGGCTCAGTCAATGATAAGATGGCCAAAGATCTGAAAAGAGACTGAAGGTTTCAAAACTCATTATGGAATTCATGAGCACAAAGCCAATCTGGAAAACATTCCTGTACATAGGAGTCAGATCAGCTTGTCTGATCTGCAACAAGTCAGAAGATAGAACGCAGCAAGGTTTGGAAAAGAAGCCAACGTTGAGAACAAGAATGAGCAGTACCATCCAAATGAGCTCATTTAGAAATCTTCAACAATATGTTGTTTAGGCAGCAGAACACTCTGATGGACAACTCGATACACTAAGACACTTCAATTCCGATCTCAAAGGTAGTGTTGAGTGAGCGACTGAGACTGTGAGGAAATCAATTTCATCCTAACTATGAAAGACAACTGAAGATGTCCAGAATCATCAACAACTCAAGGGAGATGAGCTGTAGGGAACTGGAGCTGGAGTTGGATGAACTTAGGATCATTCGGGAGGCAGAGGGGGTCATAGATCGGAGCTTTAGGGAAGTAGTAACTCCAAAGATTGCAGACAGATGGGTGACAGTGAGGGGGACTGGGAGGAAGCAGCCAGTGCAGGGACCCCCTGTGGCCATTCCCCTCAAGAACAAGTATACCGTTTTGGATACTTGTGGGGGGGACGACTTACCAGGGGTAAGCAATGGGGTTCAGGCCTCTTGCACGGAGCCTGTCCCCGTTGCTCAGAAGGGAAGGGTGGAGAAGAGCAGAGCAATAGTAATTGGGGACTCGATAGTTCGGGGCACAGATAGGCGGTTTTGCAGGGGCAAGAGAGATTCACGTTTGGTATGTTGCTTCCCAGGTGCAAGGGTACGTGACGTCTCTGATCGCGTTTTCCGGGTCCTTAAGGGGGACGGGGAGCAGCCCGAAGTCGTGGTCCACATTGGCACCAACGACATAGGTAGGAAGAGGGCTGAGGATGTTAGGCAGGCTTTCAGGGAGCTAGGTTGGAAGCTCAGAGTTAGAATGAACAGAGTTGTTCTCTCTGGTTTGTTACCGGTGCAATGTGATAGAGAGTAGAGGAATAGGGAGAGAGAACAGTTAAATGCGTGGCTACAGGGATGGTGCAGGAGGGAGGGATTCCAGTATCTGGATAACTGGGGTTCTTTCTGGGGAAGGTGGGACCTCTATAAACAGGATGGTCTACACCTGAACCTGAGGGGCACTAGTATCCTTGGGGGGAGGTTTGCTAGTGCTCTTGTGGGGGGGGTTTAAACTAACTCTGCAGGGACATGGGAACCTAGACTGTAGCTTTAGGGTGCAGGACCTGGAGTGTAGGGAGGTTAGGAACCTGGCATCAATCTCAAAGGAGGGTGCCTGTAAACAGGAAAGTGGCTTGAAGTGTGTATACTTCAATGCAAGAAGTATACGAAATAAGGTAGGTGAACTTGCAGCGTGGGTTGGTACCTGGGATTTCGGAGGTTGTGGCTATTACGGAGACATGGGTAGAACAGGGACAGGATTGGCTGTTGCAGGTTCCAGGGTTTAAATGTTTTAGTAGGGTCAGAGGTGGGGGTAAAAGAGGGGGAGGTGTGGCATTGCTCGTCAGAGATAGTATTACAGCGGTGGAAAGGACGATGGATGAAGACTCGCCATCTGAGGTAGTTTGGGCTGAGGTTAGGAATAGGAAAGGTGAGGTCACCCTGTTAGGAGTTTTCTATAGGCCTCCGAATAGTCCAAGAGACGTAGAAGAAAGGATTGCGAGAATGATTCAGGAGAAGAGTGAAAGTAATAGGGTGGTTGTTATGGGGGACTTTAACTTTCCTGATATTGACTGGGAAAGCTATAGCTCGAGTTCGTTAGATGGGTCGGTTAGATTTGTCCAATGTGTGCAGGAGGGTTTCCTGACACAATATGTAGACAGGCCAACAAGAGGTGAGGCCATACTGGATTTGGTTCTGGGTAACGAACCAGGCCAGGTGTTAGAATTGGAAGTAGGTGAGCACTTTGGGGACAGTGACCACAATTCGGTGACTTTTACTCTAGTGATGGAGAGGGATAAGTGTGCACTGCATGGCAAGAGTTATAGCTGGGGGCTGGGAAATTATGATGCGGTGAGGCACGACTTAGGATGCGTGGCTTGGAAAAGTAGGCTTCAAGGCAAGGGCGCAATTGATGTGTGAAGCTTGTTCAAGGAGCAACTATTGAGTGTCCATGATAAGTATGTACCTGTCAGGCAGGGAGGAAAGGGTCGTGTGAGGGAGTCATGGTTTAATAAGGAATTGGAATCCCTTGTTAAAGGGAAGAGGGCGGCCTATGTAAAGATGAGGCGTGAAGGTTCAATTGGGGCGATTGAGAGTTATAAGGTAGCCAGGAAGGATCTGAAGAGAGAGCTAAGAGCAGCAAGGAGGGGACATGAAAAGTCCTTAGTTGGTAGGATTAGGGAAAACCCTAAGGCTTTCTATAGGTATGTCAGGGATAAAAGAATGACTAGGGTAGGAATAACTCCAGTCAAGGATAGTAGTGGGAAGTTGCGTGTGGGGGCTGAAGAGATTGGGGAGACACTGAATTAATACTTTTCATCAGTATTCACTCAGGAACAGTGACATTGTTGCCGATGTGAATACTGAGTCACAATTAATTAGAATGTAGGGAAGAGGTGTTGGAAATTCTGGAAAGGGTGAAAATAGATAAGTCCCCTGGGCCTGATGGCATTTATCCTAGGATTCTCTGGGAAGCAAGGGAGGAGATTGCAGAGCCATTGGCCTTGATTTTTATGTCCTCGTTGTCTACAGGAATAGTGCCAGAAGACTGGAGGATAGCAAATGTGGTTCCCTTGTTCAAGAAGGGGAGTAGGGATAACCCTAGGAACTATAGGCCGGTGAGTCTCACTTCTGTTGTGGGCAAAGTCTTAGAGAGAATTGTAAGGGATAGGATTTATGAACATCTGGATAGGAATAATGTGATCAAGGATAGTCAGCATGGTTTTGTGAAGGGCAGGTCGTGCCTCACAAACCTTATTGAATTCTTTGAGAAGGTGACTAAGGAGGTGGACAAGGGTAAAGCGGTAGATGTGGTGTATATGGATTTTAGTAAGGCGTTTGATAAGGTTCCCCATGGTAGGCTACTTCAAAAAATACGGAGGTATGGCATTGAGGGTGAGTTGGAGGTTTGGATTAGGAATTGGCTGGCCGGAAGAAGATAGAGGGTAGTGGTTGATGGTAAAGGTTCATCTTGGAGTGCAGTTACTAGCGGTGTTCTGCAAGGATCTGTTTTGGGACCATTGCTGTTTGTCATTTTTATAAATGACCTGGAGGAGGGGCTAGAAGGTTGGGTGAGCAAGTTTGCGGATGATACAAAAGTCGGTGGAGTTGTTGACAGTGAGGAAGGATGTGTCCGGTTACAGCGGGATATAGATAAGCTGCAGAGCTGGGCAGAAAGGTGGCAAATGGAGTTCAATGTAGCTAAGTGTGAGGTGATTCACTTTGCTATGAGTAACAAAAAGATGGGGTACTGGGCTAATGGTCGGATACTTGGTAGTGTGGATGAGCAGAGGGATCTTGGTGTCCATGTACAGAGATCTCTGAAAGTTGCCACCCAGGTAAATAGTGCGGTGAAGAAGGCATATGGCGTACTGGCTTTTATTGGTAGAGGAATTGAGTTCCGGAGCCCTGAGGTCACGTTGCAGTTGTATAAGACTCTGGTGCGGCCGCATCTGGAGTATTGTGTGCAGTTTTGGTCGCCATACTATAGGAAGGATGTGGAGGCACTGGAACGGGTGCAGAGGAGGTTTACCAGGATGTTGCCTGGTATGGTAGGAAGATCGTATGAGGAAAGGCTGAGGCACTTGGGGCTGTTTTCATTGAAGAAAAGAAGGTTTAGGGGTGACTTGATAGAGGTGTACAAGATGATTAGGGGTTTAGATAGTGTTGACCATGAGAACCTTTTTCCACGTATGGAGTCAGCTATTACGAAGGGGCATAGCTTTAAATTAAGGGGTGGTAGGTATAGGACAGATGTTAGGAGTAGATTCTTTACTCAGCGAGTCGTGAGTTCATGGAATGCCCTGCCAGTAGCAGTGGTGGACTCTCCCTCTTTATGGGTATTTAAACGGGCATTGGATAGGCATATGGAGGATAGTGGGCTAGTGTAGGTTAGGTGGGCTTGGATCGGCGCAACATCGAGGGCCAAAGGGCCTGTACTGCGCTGTATTTTTCTATGTTCTATGTTCTATGTTCTATGTATCTGACTCCATAGGACCCAGACTAATGCTAACTATTGCCAAAAGTCCCAGAGCAGTGGCCGATGTGAGGAAGCTGTCCTGGAGTAGTGACTGGCATGGGGAAACAGTCCTGCAACAGCAGCTGGAGCGAAGAGCCAGTCCTGGGTGGAGGCTGACGTGGGGGAAGCTGTCCTGGAACACACCTTGGAGCAGCTGAGAGCTGGTACAGAGTGAACTGAAGGCATGCAGTTGTGCAATGACAGTTGTTGGCCTGGGGTATGGTGCTGGTGGTGATACCATGTGTGAAAGCCCCTGCGCCGAGTTGCTGCAATGTAATGTTTATTTGAAATTTTTTTACCTGATTGAAATGTCAATCCTTTGACTACGTTTTATTTTCAACTTATTCTTTAAACACTGTAAAGTAAGCAACTACTTTTCCTTTTATTCCTCTTTTGTATCTAAGATATGTACTTAGGTGAGAGGCGCCATTGCAAAACTTCTCACTGCACTCCTTACTTCTGTACTTGAGAACATATGAAAATAAAGGATATTCTATTCTATTCTACACAAAAAGAAATAGTCAAAAAGAACAAATTGTCTGGTCTAAACATTTGGGTTATTACAAGAAAAAGACTTCCTCCAATTAGAAAAGCATTTCAGAATTCTAGGAGATTACAAGAAAGAATTTGTTTAAACATATCAATTGTCTTTGATGATGCATGTTCAAAAGATTAAGGGTCCCCCCCAGATGAAATTATGAGGCAACTACATGATTGACCAAGGAAGAGTTCCTTTGCAAAGGAAATTCATGAGATAAATGGTCTTCTAGTTAAGGTAATGGACCAACAACAAGGTCTACAATGACTCATGTCCTGCACAAAGGATCTCCAAGAGGTAAATGATCTTCTGATGGAGAAGTGACCAACAGTCATCAAATATTATAGAACCTTACAGTACAGAAACAACTTTTGACCCTTTGACGCTGCACTACCAAAACTACACTCAATCTCCACAAATAATATGACAGTGAAACACCAGCAATTCTTCCAAGTCAGAATAAAGTGCATTCTGAGAAAAATGTAAAACATTCAGACTGCCTTCATTTGTGACGGCGTTGAGGGAGTGATGGGGGAGTTGGGATTGTGCTGAATGTAATGTGGTTATATACATGATTGTAAAATGGGTTACCTGTGGGGGGAGTCGGCAAAGAAGTGTGCATATGATATTGAATAAGCTAATGATTCTCAATGGGTTAATGTTCATGTTACATTCACTCTAGCCAATTTCCTGATATCACATGCACAGTATATAGGTGAAAGCGAGGTTCTCATATTTATTCCTCATCAAATGCAATTACCATCATACAGAAAAACCCTTCTTGTTATCTAACAACAGTACCTGTTCCACTATCACTTATCATTACATAGACTGAAAACAAAGCAAATCACAGAAGGACTTGTGAAGGTACTAGCTGAATCTGGTGCCACCTTCTGGTTAAGGTGAAAAATGTCACCACGTTCCAGCAATGGTCACCTATGAACGTAAAATCACAGAATCCCTATAGTGTGGAAGCAGGCTATTCAGCCCACTGAGTTCATATTGACCCTCTGAAGAGCATCCCGCCCAATCCCTGTAATCTGGCATTTTCCGTGGCTAATCTACCTAACCTGCACATCACTGCATACTATCGGCAATTTAGCTTGGCCAGTCCACCTAACCTGCGCATCTTTGTACTATGGGAGGAAACCAGAACAAACCCACACAGACCCAGGAAGAACGTGCAAACTCCAGACAGACAATCAGCTGAGACTGGAATCAAATCCAGGTCTCCGTGCTGTGAGACAGCAATACTAATCACTGACCCACACTTGTTCAAGATTGCATTGAGCAATTAGATGGGATTGGTCAGGTCTTTTGTATCTTTTTTATTCTGCCCCACTTGCTACATCTTGTCAAAGAGCGTGTAAAACTGGTCCTCCCCAATGACAGTGACATGAATTGACCCTTGCATACTGTCCAACCAAATAAAAATAATAGAGGAAAATCAGAATTAGAAGTAATATCTGGCCCTGCAATCACTTGAACTCGCTTTGCCATCCAATAAGGTCATGCTACTCCTTCAACAATTGTATCTTTCCAATATATCGCCTGATGCCCAAAAATCCATCGATCTCAGGTTTGAACAACTCAACATCTGAGCACTTACAGCTCTCTGGGGCAGAGATTTCAAAAGATATGAAGGGAATAAAATTTCATTCAAGTCAGTGCTCAATGTATATAAGTAAATAAATGAAATAATTTGCTTCCAATTGTTTAGTGACCTTCACGTGTTCATTGACTTTGCCAGGCATCTTTCATGCAGCATCAAGTACATCAACTGTCTCAGAATCCTCAGTGAATTATTTTTGAAGATTTATGAAGATAAACACAATAATCCAGTTTAGAAACAGCAATAGCCCATGAATAACAGTCTGATAAGTGAAGTGTTAATCTGTTTTTCTCATGGTGTTAATTGAAGTGTGATCATTGACTAGAACCCTGAAATTCTGCACTTTGCAAAATATTCTTTGACATCCACATGAGAGAGCAAATTTGAAATCTCATCCAACAGATTGCATCTTAGACAGTCTAGTACACCCTCGGTAATGTCCTCGAGTGTCAGTGCCAATTATATGCTCAAATGTTTGTGTTAAGTCTGAAGTTCTTAAATTTCTAACTCTAAGATTAAAGTCATATAATCATGATTTGCAGATGCCGGTGTTGGACATATAATCATATAATCATATGATCATATAATCATAGAACTGTTACAGCACCAAAGGAGAACATGCAGCCTAACATATCTGCATTGTATTGCTAAATTCATTTCCTATCAACTGAATTGTAAATGGTCATTTTGGTAATGCAGAAATTCAATATTGTTGAAATATTGAAATATTGCAGATTTAATCAAAATATTTTATTTATCAGGATAATTTCAAAAATTACCAAAGTAAAGGTGAAACAACTTTCACTGAATGAGGAGAGGAGAGTGATGAAAGGTTGGCAAGTGGACTCTGATTGGTAGAGGTGCTGTTATAGAGAATGCTATGATGAATATAGTTAACTGCCAAACTTTAATTCAATTTTAAACCAGGCTCATTTCTCAGGACTAACCAGAGTCAACCTGTGAGATTGAAAATTTAAACAAAACTTGGCAGTTAACTGTCTGTCGTTATTAACCTCAATTTTCTATGGCAGCCCCTCAACCAATCAGACCTCACTTTCCAACCAATCAGTACTCTCCTCTCACATGCTATAAATGTTGCCTTAAAAATAAGCACTACCGCACTTAGGTGGTAGTGTGGGGGTTAAAGGGGATTAAAGAAAAAAAGAGAAAAATAAATAAATAAATAAATAAATGTTGCCTTGCAGTTGCTTTGGTAATAATTCCAAATTGTCACAGAGTCATAGAGATGTACAGCACGGAAACAGACCCTTCAGTCTAACTCATCCATGCCAACCAGACATCCTAACCTAATCTAGTCCCATTTGCCAGCACTTGGCCCATACCTCTCTAAACCTTTCCCCTATTCATATATAAATGCAGATGCCTTCTACATGTTGTAATTGTACCAGCCTCCACCACTTCCTCTGGCAGCTCATTCCATACACGCACCGCCCTCTGTGTGAAAAAGTTGCCCCTAAGGTCCCTTTTATATCTTTCCCCTCTCACTCTAAACCCTATGCCGTCTACTTCTGGACTCTCCACCCCAGCAAAAAAACCTTGTCTTTTTACCCTATCCATGCCCCTGATGATTTTATAAACCTCGAAAAGGTCACCCTTCAGCCTCCGACGCTCCAGGGAAAACAGCCACAGTATATTCAGCCACCCCCTATAGCTCAAACCCTCCGACCCGAGCAACAAGAATCATAGATGAAAAGCTCATACATGAAAAGTGACTTTTTCAGCACCAATCAAAACCAATAAGATATCACTTTTTGTTGACTTCTACAATACTTTGTTCATTATATTGTGTACTTACATGAGCTTCTGGTGACAGTTCATTATTTTGTGTACTAGCCGTTCCTGGTTTGGAACATATATCTTGGACTGTAAATGTGTTTGGTCCAATTCTTCATCAAAATCACCAACTTCAGCTTCAAGATAGAAAAGAGGACAGGTGAGGTAAAATAAATGTGGCAAGTAAGAAGTAAAAGATAAATTATTACACGATAGAATGGGTGTATTAATTTGGGCTGACAGTTTAAGAAAGGGTAGGTAGATGTAATGCTCAATATGTGTGAGGTCTGTTTGGGAAAGGTACTCTTTGAACAGCTAATTTCACTTCATCCACTAGATGGTGGGGTAGCAGTGGCTCGGTGGTTAGCACTGCTGCCTCACAGCCCTTGGGACTTTGGAATGATTCGAGCCTTGGAGCTGTCTGTCTTGAGCTTGCACATTCTCATTGTGTCTGTGTGGGTTTCCTCCCACAGTCCAAATATGTACAGGTTCAATCAATTGACCGTGGTAAATTGCCTATGGTGTCCAGGGATATATAGGCTAAGCGGATAAGCCATAGGAAATGCAGCGTTACAGGGTGGGTCTGGGTGGGCTGCTGTTCAGGGTATTGAAGGGCTGAATAGCCTGCTTCCACACTCTGGAGATTCTATAATTCTGGACAGTGTTACCCAAGTTAACATTCTTATCGAATCAGAACTATAAACATTCAGGAGCAATATTTCTTCTCTTTCACACTCTCACTATATCACTCACAGGCAGAGTAAGCATGTTTCCCCAGTCTTAATTGACTTGGAGAAGGTAGTGGTGAGCTGTCTTCTTGAACTGCTGCAGTCCTTTTACACTCAGTGATGTTAGACAGCAAGTTCCATGATATTGATCTAGGGTCAGTTAAGGAAGAATAATATAGTTCCACATCAGCATGCAGTATTGAAGAGAAACTTGGAAAGTTTGCATGACATTGGTGTTGACAATGTCGGTGTATAGAGCCTAATTCAGACTGAGAAATATCTATATTCTTTACATTGTGTCATGAAAATGGATCACAGCTCTGAATTGCTTTTGAATACTGAATGTTTAAGTGTGGTATGCATTTTATTTTTAAAAGAAAGACATACATGCCAAAATATGGTTAAGAATGCAGTGACTGTCCAAAACCCTATGTAGACCTGGAATGTCACACATGAAGAATGTCAACGGACTTTCAGACAGCTCCAGACATTCCATTCAAAAACTGAACTGTGATCTTGTGTGCATTCTAGATTGCAGACATGATATGTTTTGAAAAAAGGGCAGTTCTGGATGAAAGACATGCTTGAGTTTTACCCTTCCGAGAACACACAAGAAAGCAGGCTATAAACCAACTGCAATCATTGGTCTCTGTGTGCCATTGTGCTATCTTGTGGTTTAGGTTACACTGTGCTAACCAATGCTGTAAAGGGATACACCTGAGGGATACAAACTCTTTTTTTCAGTCTGAATGCTGAAAACAGGTCATCAGAATATTCATTGTTAAAGGAAACTGAACAAATTCAATTCAGCTCACTGCCCAACCAACAACTCAACTGCCAAAGTGAGTGTTAATGGAACCATCCACCATAATTCATCATGGATAAACCGAAGACTGATTTGTATATTCTTTTATTTTGCTTTTACTATTTGGACTTAGCTCGCATTTCTAAAGTGTGTATGTTTGGTCTTGCCTTTTCATTCCTTATCTCCCATTTTACTAGCTAATGAATTCACTCCTTCTTTAATCTCAAGGAAGCCTAGTTAAATTGGCTCCTTTGAAGACATAAGTACATTCAGTCTGGGAGATGGATATCCACAAGGGTGGGAAATATTTTTAAATGAAACCTGTTGCAACCAGTCGAGGGCTGGGTTGGTGAATAACGATGGGGAGCTGGTTCATCCCTCCTTACCCAGGATCATGTTGAGTTGCAGACCTCACCCAGTACCCTTCCACTGACACCCTCCTTCGACTGACTGAACTGGTCCTCACCCTGAACAACTTCTCTTTCCAATCCTCCCACTTCCTCCAAACGAAAGGAGTAGCCATGGGCACCTGCATGGGCCCCAGCTATGCCTGCCTCTTCGTAGGATATGTGGAACAGTCCATCTTCCGCAACTACACTGGCCCCACTCCCCACCTTTTCCTCCGCTACATCGATGACTGTATCGGCGCCGCCTCGTGCTCCCACGAGGAGGTTGAACAGTTCATCCACTTCACCAACACCTTCCACCCCGACCTCAAATTCACCTGGACAGTCTCAGATTCCTCCCTCCCCTTCCTCGACCTTTCTATTTCTATCTCAGGCGACTGAATCAACACGGACATCTACTACAAACCGACCGACTCCCACAGCTACCTGGACTACACCTCCTCCCACCCTGCCCCCTGTAAAAACGCCATCCCATTCTCCCAATTCCTTCGACTCTGCCGCATCTGCTCCCAGGAGGACCAGTTCCAAAAACGCACAACCCAGATGGCCTCCTTCTGCAAGGACCGCAATTTCCCCCCCGACGTGGTCGACGATGCCCTCCACCGCATCTCTTCCACTTCCCGCTCCTCCGCCCTTGAACCCCGCCCCTCCAACCGCCACCAGGACAGAACCCCACTGGTCCTCACCTACCACCCCACCAATCTCCATGTACAGCGCATCATCCGCTGTCATTTCCGCCACCTCCAAACGGACCCCACCACCAAGGATATATTTCCCTCCCCTCCCCTATCAGCATTCCGTAAAGACCACTCCCTCCGTGACTCCCTTGTCAGATCCACACCCCCCACCAACCCAACCTCCACTCCCGGCAACTTCCCCTGCAACCGCAGGAGGTGAAAGACTTGCGCCCACACCTCCCCCCTCACCTCCCTCCAAGGCCCCAAAGGAAACTTCCATATCCGCCACAGATTCACCTGCACCTCCACACTCATCATCTATTGCATCCTCTGCACCCGATGTGGCCTCCTCTATATTAGGGAGACAGGCCGGCTACTTGCGGAGCGTTTCAGAGAACACCTCTGGGACACCCGGACCAACCAACCCAACCACCCTGTGGCTCAACACTTCAACTCCCCCTCCCACTCCACCAAGGATATGCATGTCTTTGGACTCCTCCATCGCCAGACCACAACAACACGACGGTTGGAGGAAGAGCGCCTCATCTTCCGCCTAGGAACCCTCCAACCACAAGGGATGAACTCGGATTTCACCAGTTTCCTCATTTCCCCTCCCCCCACCTTGTCTCAGTCAAATCCATCGAATTCAGCACCGCCTTCCTAACCTGCAATCTTCTTCCTGACCTCTCCGCCCCCACCCCAGTCTGACCTATCACCCTCACCTTGACCTCTTTCCACCTATCACATTTCCGACGCCCCTCCCCCAAGTCCCTCCTCCCTACCCTTTATCTTAGCCTGCTGGACAAACTTTCCTCATTCCTGAAGAAGGGCTTGTGCCCGAAACGTCGATTCTCCTGTTCCCTGGATGCTGCCTGACCTGCTGCGCTTCTCCAGCAACACATTTTCAGCTCTGATCGCCAGCATCTGCAGACCTCACTTTCTCCTCAAAGACCTCACCCAGAGACCAGTCATGACAGCAGTTAAGCCTGCATTCTACTTCTTTCTCATTGGGATGTCATTCATCCGCCCTGTATCCATGTCGTATGAGTTTCGGAGCAGTCCGTGCCCGGTCAGTCAGAGAGTCAAGCAGCAATCAAAGAAGGAAAGAACCAACACTTGGTGGGGTGTTGTGGATAGTGAGGAGGATTGTCAGAGGATACAGTAGGATATAGATCAATTTGAGGCATGTGCAGTAAAATGGCAGATGGTGATTAATCCAGACAAATGTGAGGTGATGCATTTTGGAAGGTCAAGTACAGGTGGAAATTATTCGGTGAATGGCTGAACCCTTAGGAGTATTGATATGCAGAGGGACCTGGGTGTGCAGGTCTACAGATCACTGAAGGTGGAAGTGCAGGTGGGTAATGTAGAAACAAAAGGCCTTTGGCATGCTTGCCTTAGGTAGGGGCATTGAGTATAAGAATGGACAAATGATGCTGCAGCTTGTAGAGCTTTATTTAGGCCACACATGGAATATTGCGTATAGTTCTGGTCACCACACAACCAGAAGGATGTGGATGCTTTGGAGAGGGTACAGAAAAGGTTTGCCAGAATATTGTCTGGTATGGGGGATTTTAGCTGTGAAGCAAGATTGAATAGACTGGGTTTGTTTTCACTGGAATGCAGGAAGTTGAGGGGCAAGCGAATAGAAGTTTATAAGATCATGAATGCCCATGAATAGAGTGGAAAGTATGAGTCTTTTTCCCAGGGTGGAGGGGTCAATTACTAGGGGACACAGGTTCAAGATTCAGAAGAGGAAGTTTAAAAGAGATGTGCGAGACAAGTTTTTCACACAAAGGGTGGCTGGAACGTACTGCCAGAGGTGGTGGTGGAAGCAGTCACAAGAAGCAGCATTCAAAAAACACCTGGATGGATACATGAATATGATGGGAATAGAGGGATAAGTGAAGTCAGTTTTAGTATGAAAGGGCAAAATGTGTCAGCGCAGGCTTGGAAGGCCGAAAGGCCTGTTCCTGTGCTGTTTTATTCTTTGCAAAACCTGTGATATTGCTCTTGTGAATTGATGAAGTCTGGTCACACGAATTTCCTCTCATGGCCATGTTTAGAAGCTTAGCATTTACCCAAAGTGAGGCACCAAGCAGAAAGTCTGTCGGCCATGCTCAGATGTCACATCTGTTGAGGCTGGAAGAGGAACACATGAGGGCTGACGATGACATGGTTGCTCAGTGAAACCTGGTGGGGAGTAGGTGACAGCCTCAGGCTCTAGTTCTCTGGAAGCCTCATGCCCCACTGGTCAACTAAATTGCCCTGTAGTGTCCAGGGATGAGCAGGCTAGGTCGGTTAGCCATGGTAAATATATGGTTACATGGATAGGGTGGGAGGACGGTGTTCTTCAGAGGATTGGTGCAGACTCGATGGGCCAAATAGCCTCTTCCTGCGTTGTTGAGATTCCATGATTCTATTAATAAGAAGCCTCCCACAGGTACGGCATATAGAGATCCACAGGCTGAATTCTGAATTCAAGCTACCAGTCTCAGTGAGTCAGTTGAAATACATATACATCTGGCAATACCATCAATTTGAAGCATTTATCCATTTAACAATAACAAGTATATTACTGCAGTTTTCAGCAGGGATCCCAGATTAGGTCCACTTCTCAGTGAAACATTTAGCCTTCTTTTGAACTCCATTGGATGGGTAAATTTAGCCGTCACTCACCCTGGATGATGTGAGACAGTAACAGTGCGGTACTGTTCTCATTGCAATGAAGTCTTCCAGCAAGCAGGTCCCGTTTGATTTGCTGAGCAAAGAGATACCTGCAAAAGTAACAAGATCAGTTTGAATAGCTCTGGCCAATTGCATTGTAGCACTCAGACAGACAGGCAGGAAGGACATTAATGACTCCCCCTTGGGCATCTCGCAGCAAGTGCAAAACAGAAAGAGGCCATTGAGCCCATTGAATGTGGGTCAGCTGTGGATCTTGTCTCTAAGTTAAGAGAGCACAGTTTCAGGCTCTGAATATGGAGTAACAATGGGCCATCCAGCCCCAACAAATAATAAGATTATTTTCTAATTGGAGCCCTGGTCACTTTCACCCCATTGCTTACCAAGATTCTATCTACCTCTGCTGTGAAAATATTCAAGGACTCTGTTTCCACCATTCTTTGAGTTCCAAACACTCACTATTTTGAGAGAAGCCTATTCCCTCTATTTATGCCTTAAATGTGCCACCGGCTGAGTAACCGATCTTTCTGGATTCTCCCACCAGGTGAAACACCCTCTCCGCATCCACTTTGGCAAGCCTCCTTCAGATCTTATACGTTTCCAACTGGATACTTTCATGTAGCAGTGAGGAAGTGCTACATTCTCAGAGGTGTTGTCTCTCAGATTGGATGTTAAACCAAATCCCTACTTGGCCACTGGACTGATTTCAACAAACCCTAGTAGCCCAGTTTGATGAAGAAAACAAATTAGTTCACCAACTGCCTTGGTCAATATTTTAACATTAACCAACATGATTTAAAGCAAATCATCAGATTATTACCTCATTGCTGTCTGTGGGAGCTTGCTCTGTAAAATTTAGCTACTGTTTCTTCTATATGACAATAGGGAATCACACTGTGCTTGATTTGGCATTTGACCAATCCTAATAGCATTTGAGGAGGTGATAGTCAGATACATTCTTGAATTGCTGCAGTCCTTGGGTTACTTTGTTCTTGAGTATCATTAAAACTACATCTATCCAGGCAAGTGGGGAGTATTCCATCACCATCCTGACTCATGCCTTGCAGATGATGGGCAGGCTTTGGGGAGTCAGGAGGTGAGTTACTCGCTGCAAGATTCCTAACCTCTATCCTGCTCTTGTAGCCAAAGTATTTATATGATTGGCCCGGATCAGTTTCTGGTTAATGATACCTGAAAAGATGTTGAGAGGGGGAGGATTCAGTGATGGTAACTCCATTGAATGGCAAGGGGTGATGGTTAGATTCTCTCTTGTTGGATATGGTTAACTCCCTGGCGCTTGCCACTTATCAGACCAAGCCTGAATATTGCCCAGGGCTTGGGCGCATGAAAACAGCTTGCTTCAGGAATTAATGGAACATGGTACAATCATCAGCAAACATCTCTATTTCAGACCTTATGATGAAGGGTAGGCTGTGATTGAGCAAGTGAAGATATTAGGACATAGAGCTCATTCACTGTGAATTCCTGCAGTCTTAACAGTACAATGATTGGCTCCCAGCACCTACAGCTATCTTCAAACTAAAATACTTTGGGATAAAAATGTATCCACATAGTGCTGCTTTGAACCACAAACCACTGCAAAGATATCACTGCTGAATGTTCGCTGGCTGTGCACTGCATCTGTATAACATGACTAGAATCTATCTAATATGACTAGAACTAATATCAATGTGTTTCTCCCATTTAAAACTCTTAAAGACAATTGTTTGTGGAACGGCTCACAACATGTATATCCTAAAAGGAGTAAAAATGCATCAGCAGACACATTCTAAGTGTAGGTGACAGGATGTTATTCACAGTGGTGCTCCATACAATAAAGGCGAAATACTCTTTCCTTCTAATTAAGGAGTTGACAGTTCTCATATTGCATTTGCTGAGTGGTAATTATCAGGTTTTCACCCTACATCCACTAGGTTTTACCAAAAGAAAACTGACTACAGTCTTAATGGTTCAGTTGTAATAGACCAGTGAGACACTCTGCCTGGCTCAAACATATATACTACATCTCTAACCAAAGCAATGAGTTCAAGTATTGGTAAATGGCCAAGTATCAGAAACACCCTGCTCTTCTCTAAAATAGCCTCATGCTGACTGATGAAGTCTCAGTTTACTGTTCCATTGGAAGGACAACTCCTCCATAATGTGGCAGTGAAGGGTGACCAGGATTTGGTGTCAGATAGGGACAGCAGAGATTTGGAGGAGCTGAGTCTACAAAGAGATAAGGTTGGGAAGCCAGACTGAAAAGCTTTGGAATATTTGGGCCTGGTGGCAAACGCTGCTCTAGAGCAAGGGCGAGAGTTAGTATTAGAATAAGGGCAGGGTTGTGTGGAGATGGAAGCAGATGATTGACTGGATTAAGGAGTTAGAAGTTTGCCTCAGGCACGGAACTAAGGCCATACACTTAGAATGTGTCTACTGATGCATTTTTACTCCTTTTAGGATATACATGTTGTCAGCAGTTCCACAAATAGTTGTCTTTAAGAGTCTTATATGGGAGAAACACATTAATATTAGTTCTAGTCATGCTGGATAGATTCTAGTGAGCAATTTGGCTCAGCCTCAGACAACACCCACGGAGAGGGATGGAAGTGATAGCTCCAGCCTGTAGTTGCAACTGATGGAAATGACTCCACTTAATGGGAATTTCTTCTCGTCCAATACTGGATTTCGGACAAGCAACATTGTAGTGGTACTGAGGGACAGCACACAGATGTAGGTGAAGCCATAACCTTTTGACTCTGAGGAAACACATTACCACTTGCATCATAGTTGACAGTTATGAATAGTTCCACTTCTGATACTAATGGATATTAGTGTTCTTGCTTTGAACACCCATCCAGAATCCATCAATGTAACAAAAGCTTTTTGCAAGGTTTGTGAAGGTTTGTAGCTCAAGTTGAGGTTTAGGGTGTAGCTTTGCTCGCTGAGCTGTAGGTTTGATATCCAGACGTTTCATTACCTGGCTAGGTAACATCATCAGTGGCAACCTCCAAGTGAAGCGAAGCTGTTGTCTCCTGCTTTCTATTTATATGTTTGTCCTGGATGGGGTTCCTGGGGTTTGTGGTGATGTCATTTCCTGTTCGTTTTCTGAGGGTATGATAGATGATATCTAGATCTATGTGTTTGTTTATGGCGTTGTGGTTGGAGTGCCAGGCCTCTAGGAATTCTCTGGCATGTCTTTGCTTAGCCTGTTCCAGGATAGATGTGTTGTCCCAGTTGAAATGGTGGTATTTTTCATCCGTGTGTAGGGCTATGAGGGAGAGAGGGTCATGTCTTTTTGTGGCTAGCTGGTGTTCGTGTATCCTGGTGGCTAACTTTCTTCCTGTTTGTCCTACGTAGTGATTGTGGCAGTCCTTGCATGGAATTTTGTAGATGACGTTGGTTTTGTCCATGGGTTGTACTGGGTCTTTTAAGTTTGTTAGTTTTTGTTTGAGAGTGTTGGTGGGTTTGTGTGCTACTAGGATTCCGAGGGGTCTCAGTAGTCTGGCTGTCATTTCTGAAACTTCTTTGATGTATGGTAAGGTGGTTAGGGTTTCTGGCTGTGTTTGGTCTGCTTGTCGTGGTTTGTTCTTGAGGAATCTGCGCTCTGTATTTTTTGAGTATCCATTCTTCTTGAATTAATTGTATAGGTGGTTCTCCTCTGTTTTCCGAAGTTTGTCTGTGCTACAGTGTGTGGTGGCTCATTGGAATAGTGTTCTGATACAGCTTCGTTTGTGTGTGTTGGGATGGTTGTTGGTGTAGTTAAGTATTTGGTCAGTGTTTGTCTGTTTCCTGTGTACACAGGTTTGGAGTTCTCCGTTGTCCTTTCTTTCGACTGTGAGGTCCAGGAATGCGAGTTTGTTGTCGGTTTCTTCCTCCTTGGTGAACCTTAAGCCTGTGAGGGTGTTGTTGATGATGTTAAATGTCTCTTCTATCTTGTTTCGTTTTGTGATGACAAAGGTGTCATCTACGTAGCGGACCCAGATTTTTGGTTTGACATTTGGTCGGGCTGTTTATTCTAGTCTTTGCATTATTGCTTCTGCTATGAATCCTGATAGCGGAGATCCCATGGGTGTGCCGTTGGTTTGTTTGTAGATTATGTTGTTGAAGGTAAAGTGGGAGGTGAGGCACAGGTCCACTAGCTTCATGATGTTTTCGTTGGTAATGTGATTGATGGTGGTTGGGGTGTGTGTGATGGTCTCTTCTAAAAGTGCAGTAAGTGTTTCCTTCCCCAGGTCGATGTTGATGGAGGTGAACAGTGCTGTTACGTTGAATGAAATTATTGTTTTGTCTTCCTCTATTTTGGTGTTTTTGATAAGCAAAGACATGCCAGAGAATTCCTAGCTCCCTTCAAAATCAACAGCCATAAACTATAAGCGGAAGTAAAGTTGAGTTGCTTTGGCTTTTGGTGTCAGATTATTGATGTTGAGGAGCTGCATGTAAGTTATAATGTTATAAATAAGTTATAGTATAGAATATCAATGTTTCACCAATAAAACATTGCCTACATATCTGTTTTAATTACTTACATTGAGGAACAAAAAGATCTTGTATTTATGTAATGTCCTCCACAACTCAGCATGTCCCTTAATGCTGAGCAGTCATTATCTACTTTTGGAATGTCGTCACTACTACAACGTAGAGAGTGCAGCAGCCAGTCAGTGCATACAAAGGTCTAACTAATAGCATTGAGAAATATCACTCTGTCTAACTAGTGCTGTTTGGGAGATAACTACTTGTCAGGAGAAGACAGATGAATACAGATTTTCAACATTCACCTGAGAGGTAAGATAGGGTCTCAGTTTAAAGACTCATTGGTAAAATGACACTTCTGACATTTCACTGGAAATGTCAGCTGTGATTACATAGTCATATTTCTGACAGCATGGAAGAAGAATGGGATAATACATAAATACTGCACATTAATAGTAACCTGAAGATTACCTTAGAGTGTAATGGGATCTTGATCGGATGGACCAATGGCCCTAGATGTTTGCAGCTATAGTTAATTTGGATAAATGTGAGTTGCTGCATTTTGGAAAGACAAATTAGGACAGGACTTATACACTTAATGCTAAGTTCCTGGGGAGTGTTGCTGAACAAAGGGACCTTGGATTGTAAGTTCATAGTCCTTTGAAATTGGAAACACAAGTCAATAGGATAGTGAAGAAGGCTTTTGGTATGATTACCTTTATTGGTCAGTGCATTGAGTATAGGAGTGGGAGGTCATGTTGCGGCTGTACAGGGCATTAGTTAGGCCACTTTTGGAATACTGCATTCAATTCTGGTCTCCTTGATATAGGAAGGATGTTGTGAAACTTGAAAGAGTTCAAAAAGATCCACAAGGTTATTGCCAGGGTTGGAGGTTTTGAGCTATAGGGAGAGGCTGAATAGACTGGGACTCTTTTCCATGCAGTGTCAGAGGCTGAGAGGTGACCTTATAGAGATTTATAAAATCATGAGTGGCATGGATAGGGTAAATAGCCAAGATCTTTTCCCTGGGTTTGGGGAGTCCAAACTGGAGGGCACAGGTTTAAGGTGAGAGAAGAAAGATTTAAAAGGTACCTAAGGGGCAACATTTTCATGTAGAGGGTGGTGTGTGTATAGAATGAGCTGCGAGAAGAAGTAGTGACATCTGGTACAATTACAACATTTAAAAAGTAGCGCATAGGTATATGAATAGGAAGGGTTAGAGGGATATAGGCCAAATACTGGCTAGATTTATTTAGAATATCTGGTCAGCATGGATGAGTTGAACAGAAGGATCTGTGCCTGTGTTGTATATCTCTATGAATCTATGGAGACAACAGTCCAAATAAGTGAAGCTCTATTTGTTATCTTTATTATTTCAGAGGACATTAATGCCACCAGCTGGACCAATATTTATTACCTATTCCCTTTGAGAAGCTGATGATAAGTTGCCTTCTTGAACTGCTGCAGTCCATGGGGTATACGTACACCCACATAACTGTGAGGGAGGGAGTATCAGGATTTTGATGCGGACACATTGAATGAATGGCGATATATTTCCAAGTTAAGGATGGTGGGTGGCTTGAAGGGTACTTGTTCTTCTAGATGGAAGGAGTCATAAATTTGGGTGGAACATCATGAAAAAAGAAAATGAGAGGGCATTGAATGTCTACAGTAATATAGAGCACAAGTACAATTAATTTGCTCACTCATGTAAATAGCAATCAGCTCATGTACTTTCAACCTCTGAAGACAATTTCTGAAACATACCTGATTTTTAAGCATCACGTTAATTGCCTTTATATCATGAGCAATGGTGTCATTCTGGAATCATTTACTGTAATTAGAGAATTTTAATTTGAGAATTCCAAATGAATGACAACAAAGTCATAAAAAAAAACTGCTGCAAATAATTGGAATAAAGAAAACTCGGTGCTCCTACAGTCAATGATGAAAGTGGCTTCATTTATGGGAAGTGGACGTTATATCTTGTTCACCTGCTCTTTGATCCAGTTAAATCAGATGGATTATTACTTGATACTAAGTACTGAAGTTACATCAAGTGCTGATAGAGGACCTCTCCCATATTCTAACCTTTTACTTCAACATCTTATGAAAGCACAGTCACTTAACAAGGCGACTTCCTGCCACAGTGTCTGATGTGTAAATACATGGTTTGCGACAGGGCTGCTTCACCAGAAAGAGTAGGCCTCAGCTGCCATACCTCGGACATCTCTCTTTCCTACTGCTCCTCCTCTCTTTTCTCTCTATCCCCACACTGAAAATCTGTTCAAGTGCCAGCAGCTGCACAGGTTTCCATGGTTGTGGATTCAAACCTCAATTGAAAACACACAATCTGAATCAGGGTCATCCAAGATATGTCGGCCACAAGTGAAGTCAAAGCAGACTTTATGAAAAGACAGTCTATGGTGCTAATTTAGCTTGTGATTTCCACAAGTGCAGAGAGGGTTATACCCACCTTGTCAATTCATCTTGGAGCTGCCCTGGATCAGGTGGGAAGAACTTCACTACGAATTGAAACAAAACTTTCTTCTCACCTGTCAGAGAAATGTGAACATCATCATCATCATCAGTTGGACATTAAAAACAGCATAAATGAAGCAAAAGCAATTAAAAAAAAGGAACTTCTCATTCATTAGGGAGGAATAGACAGAAGTTAAGTGCACAAACAGGCCATTAGGCCCAACTAGTCATTGCTGGTGTTTACCCTCCTTGCGAGCAAATAGTTTTATATCTACTTCTCAACCCTGTTCCCATGTCCATCACTATCCTTTTGTTCAATTGCCACTTCAATGTAATCCTGATTTGATCAACGGATGCCAGAGGAATATGTTGGGGTCTCAATTATTTCCAATTTTCACCAATGATGGGATGAATGGACCTGTTCATTTATGCAAGGTTTCTGAAGATGTAAGGCAGGTTGAAAATAAATTATGAGGAAACTATGAAAAATATGCAAAAGGATGTAAATAGCTAAAATTAGACAAACTATAATATATTGTGGGAATCTGAAATTATTCACACTGGTTAAACGAACAGGAAAGCAGAATATTACTTATATGAAAAGCCAATGCAAAATGCCTCAACACGGTGGGATTAGTGCATTCTCCTATTTAAGAATCATAAAATATTAACATGCAGGCACAATAAGTAAGTAGGAAGGCAATAGAATGGTGGTTCATATGGCAAGCAGGAATAAGTTATAGAGCTCTCACTACATCACAGGAAAATATCCTTTGGCCCACTGAGATTGTACCAATCAAAAACAACCACTTAACTATTTTAATCCCATTTTCCACCAATTGGACTATAGCTTTGTTTGTTTTGGTATCGCAAAAGCACATCTAAATGCTTCTTAAATCCTATGACGATTTCTGCCCCATACTGAGTGCCTTCATTTTAGGGCAGCATGGTGGCTCAGTGGTTAGCATGGCTGCCTCACAGTGCCAGGGATCTAAGTTCAATTCCAACCTCTGGCGACTGTCTGTGTGGAGTTTGCACATTTCCCTGTGTCTGCTTGAGTTTCCTCCGGGTGCTCTGATTTACTTCCACAATCCAAAGATGTGCAGATTAGGTGAATTGGCCATGCTAAATTGCCTCATAGTGTAGGTTAGGTGTGTTAGTCAGGGGTAAATATAGAATAATAGGGTAGGGGAATGGATTTGGGTGGGATACTCTTTGGAGGGTTTGTGTGGACTTGTAGGGCCGAAGGGCCTGTTTCCACACTGTAGGGATTCTGTGAGTCTACCACCCAGACAGGCAGTGAGTTCCAGATTCCCACCACCCTCTGGTGAAAATGCATTTCTTCACATGTCCTCTAAACCTTCTCTCCCTTACTTTAAATCTATGCTCCCTGGTGTTGTGACACGGAGATGAACACATAGAACATAGGACATAGAACAGTACAGCACAGAACAGACCCTTCAGCCCACGATGTTGTGCTGACCACTGATCCTCATGTATGCACCCTCAAATTTCTGTGACCATATGCATGTCCAAAAGTCTCTTAAATGTCCCCACTGTTAATTAAACCAAACATCCAGAAAAGCTCACCTCGTCCTGTAATCTGTTAAAATATGAGTGACAACGAACTCTCAACTTCCACTATTTAAAGAAAATAACATCAATTTATTCTTTAACTCTAAAGTGAACATTAAAAAACAACTATTCACAACACCAAGCCCCCCTTTCTCTTAACTGCTTATTACCTGCCTCCAACTCTATAACAATATGCTGTTCCAATAAGACACTTATTAAAATCACATCAAGTTAATTTCAAAATCACACAGCTGCTGTCAACTTTGGTATCTTTTCTCTTCCAGCTAAAGATCTACCTGGGTTATCTTCATTCTTTTTACAGCAAATATGTTTCAAGTGAAAAGGTACCCTTGAGAGACAGTATTTCCTAATTTCTCATTCTGTGTTGATGGCAGTTGTTCTGACTCCAATTTCCAAAATGCCTGTGTCTTTATATGTGTCTATGGTTCAATGTTGGCAAAACACTAAATTCAAACTCAATGGGTTTTAGTATCCTGGGGTATAATTTAAACTGATTTGTTAAATTCAAATTGTTGTCAAAACAGCAATCAACTCAGGTATCAAGTTCACAGCCAAATGTTACATATTTTCACTTTTCCAGTCCATTCTTAGACTGCTATTTTGTCCTATGACGCAGGTGCTTGTAAGCTCTCAGTTCAGAACAGCATTCACTCTCTTTTAAAGGTACAATACATGCCTTCAACTTCATAACACTGGTCATTGATCTCTCCATCAAAGAAAATGTTTCTTCCTGTCTACCCTATCTATGCCCCTCAAAATTTTATCCATCTTAATCATGCCACCTTTCAATCTCCTTCACTCTAAGGAAAACAATCCCAATCTGTCCAATCTCTCTTCACAACTGAAGCTCTCAAGCCCAGGCACCATCCTGATAAATCTCCTCTGCACCCTCTCCAGTGCTATCATATCCCTCTTGTAAATTAGATTTCCAGAACTGCACACAATACTTTAGCTGTGGCCTATTCAAAGTTTTATACAGTTCCATCATAATGTCCCTGCTCTGTGCCTTGACCATTAAAGGCAACTATCCCATATGCCTTCTTCAACATTTTGTCCACCTATCCTGATACCTTAAGGGACCAGTGTACATGCACACCCTCTGATCTGCGGTGCTTCCCAGAGTCCTACCATTCATCATGTATTTCCTTGCCTAGCCTGTCCTGCCTAACCTTACATTTATCCGACTGAATTCCATTTGCCACTGAACAGCCCGTCTGACCTGATGAAGAGCTTTTGCCTGAATCGCTGATTTTTCTGCTCCTCTGATGCAGTCCTGTCCTGCTGTGCTTTTCCAGCACCACTCTAATCTTAACTCCAATCTCCAGCATCTGCAGCACCCACTTCCTAGCCCGTTTGACTAGACAATCTGTAATTTAAGGTTACCCTCCTCACTATTTACCACCCATTAATTTTTGTACCCTCTGCAAACGTATTGATCAACATTCAAGTTTAAATCATTTATATAAACCACAAACAACAAAGGCCCTAATACTAATTTCAGCAGGACCATACTGCTACAGACTTCCAATCAGATAAATAGCCCCCAACTATCACCCTCTGATTCCTGACACTCAGTGAATTGTGGATCCAATTTGCCAAATTTCCTTGGATCCTATGGGCTCTTACAATCACTATCAGTCTGCCATGTGGGACCTTATCAAAAGTGTTGCTGAAATCCAAATGGACAACATCGAAAACAATGACCTCATCTACTCTTATCGCATCAACTCTTCGGAAAATTCAAGCAAGTTGGTCAGACATGATCTCTCCTCAACAAAACCATATTGACTGTTGATTAATCCCCACCTCACTAAACACAGATTAATTCTGTCCCTGAGAATTGCTTCCAATAGTTTCCCCACCACCAAAGTTAGAATGGCCAGCCTATAGTTTCCTGGTTTATCCCTTACTGCCTTCTTGAGTAATGGTACCACATTGTCTGTCCTCCAGTCCTGTGGCAATTAAAAAAATGAATAAAACCAAGGTTCCCTTCAGAGAGTTGCTAATCTGGACATCAACTCCAATGTGCCACCATTATATCATATCCTTGGAAATGCTCACACAATAGAAACCAATCATTTTAATCTTAAAAGTTTAAATCAATCACTAGGATTCAGTTTAGAGAGTTTTAGGGAGGGTTTTCTAAAGTTTAGAGCTTAGGCAGCTGAAGATATGTCTACCATTATGGAGCAAAGTCAGAAAAGCTCAATGTTTCATGCACTCGGCAAAGTGACTTTACACAGAGCCTTTGTTTAAAACAATGAAACCACAGTAGTCACATAACAATGTTAAACCACAGCAAGAGACAAAGTGAACAAAGACATTTCTCCAGTTACTCAAGAGCCCAGAGGAAGATCAGGAGAGAATTCTGGGCTTGGAGGAGATTATAGAGAGAGGGACGGTCAAGCCAGGGATTTGCAAACAAGGATTAGAATTTTAAAATCTGGTTATTGTTTGACTAGGGCCCAATGTGAATTAATGGCTAGAGGGCCAAAAGAGGAAACAAAATCTGGTGCATGTTAAGACAAAGTTGCAGCGGGAAATTAGGTGGCCTAAGGCCTATGCAGGTTGCAATGTGGGAGATTTTCCAGGACTGCGTGATTTACTCTTCATTGGATGCCGACATCATTGGCTAGACCAGAATTCATTACCCATCCCTATTTGTCCTTTATTGAGTGACCCACAAGGCTATTTCAGAGATAGTGCAGAGTGTACTCTTGTTGTTCTAGGTCTGCAGTCACCTGTGTTTTTACAATAATTGACAATGGTTTCATGGTTATCATTTAGACTTAAACTTCTAGATTTTTTGAAATTAAATTCAAACTCAAGATTCTGTCTCTTTAAACATAAAATAAATTAGTGAAATATTTTTCACTTTATTTAAAAATATGAGGACCGTGATGGAAATATAACCATTTTGATGGCAGATGGTGGAATTTGAACTCAATAAAAATATGGAATTAAGAGTCGAATGATGACCATGAAACCATTGTCAAATGTTGAGGAAAAATCCATTTGGTTCACTTAATGGGTTAATAAATGGGTTAATAGACAATAGACAATAGGTGCAGGAGTAGGCCATTCTGCCCTTCGAGCCAGCACCACCATTCATTATGATCATGGCTGATCATCCTCAATCGGTATCCTGTTCCTGCCTTATCCCCATAACCTTTGATTCCACTATCCTTGAGAGCTCTATCCAACTCTTTTTTGAAGGTATCCAGAGACTTGGCCTCCACAGCCTTCTGGGGCAGAGCATTCCACACACTCACCACTCTCTGGGTGATGAAGTTTCTCCTCAACTCTGTTCTAAATGGCCTACCCCATATTTTTAAACTGTGTATCCTCTGGTTCGGGACTCACCCATCAGCGGAAACATGTTTCCTGCCTCCAGAGTGTCCAATCCTTTAATAATCTTATACATCTCAATCAGATCCCCTCTCAGTCTTCTAAACTCAAGGGTATACAAGCCCAGTCGCTCCAATCTTTCAACGTAAAATAGTCCCACCATTCCGGGAATTGACCTCGTGAACCTACGCTGCACTCCCTCAATAGCCAGAATGTCTTTCCTCAAATTTGGAGACCAAAACTGCACACAATATTCCAGGTACGGTCTCACCAGGGCTCTGTACAGCTGCAGAAGAACCTCTTTGCTTCTATACTCAATTCCTCTTGTTATGAAGGCCAGCATGCTGTTAGCTTTCTTCACTACCTGCTGTACCTGCATGCTTGCTTTCATTGACTGATGTACAAGAACACCCAGATCTTTTTGTACTGTTCCTTTTCCTTGACTCCATTTAGGTAGTAATCTACCTTCCTGTTCTTGCCACCAAAGTGGATAACCACACATTTATCCACATTAAACTGCATCTGCCATGCATCTGTCCACTCACCTAGCCTGTCCAGGTCACCCTGTAATCTCCTAACATCCTCCTCACATTCAACCTGCCACCCAGCTTTGTATCATCAGCAAATTTGCTAATATTACTTTTAATACCATCATATATATCATTAATGTATATTGTAAAAAGCTGCGGTACCAGCACTGATCTCTGTGTACCCTACTGGTCACCACCTGCCATTCCGAAAGGGAGCTGTTTATCACTACTCTTTGTTTCCTGTCAGCCAACCAATTTTCAATCCAAGCCAGTATTTTGCCCCCAATACCATGCGCCCTAATTTTGCT
Organism: Chiloscyllium plagiosum; assembly: GCF_037043375.1. NCBI lineage: Eukaryota > Metazoa > Chordata > Chondrichthyes > Orectolobiformes > Hemiscylliidae > Chiloscyllium > Chiloscyllium plagiosum. The sequence continues at coordinate 84,693,458 of NW_028270149.1, forward strand.
CACTAACCTCCTATGTGGGACTTTATCAAAGGCTTTCTGAAAGTCCAGGTACACTACATCCACTGGATCTCCTTTGTCCATCTTCAGAGTTACATCCTCAAAAAATTCCAGAAGATTAGCCAATATGATTTCCCCTTCATAAATCCATGCTGACTCTGACCTATCCAGTTACTACTATCCAGATGTGTCGTAATTTCATCCTTTATAATTGACTCCAGCATCTTTCCCACCACTGAGGTCAGACCAACTGGTCTATAATTCCCTGCTTTCTCTCTCCCTTCTTTCTTAAAACGTGGGACAACATTAGCCACCCTCCAATCCGCAGGAACTGATCCTGAATCTACAGAACATTGGAAAATGATCACCAATGCATCCACGATTTCTAGAGCCACCTCCTTCAGTACCCTGAGATGTAGACCATCAGGCCCTGGGAACTTACCAGCCTTCAGACCTAACAGTCTCTCCAACACCAATTCCTGGCAAATATAAATTCCCATCAGTTCAGGTCCTTCAGCCACTATTATCTCAGGGAGATTGCTTGTGTCTTCCCCAGTGAACACAGATCTGAAGTACCAATTCAACTCTTCTGCCATTTCTTTGTTCCATGTAATATATTCACCTATTTCTGTCTTCAAGGGTCCAATTTTAGTCTTAACCATTTTTTTTTTCCTTTCATATACCCAAAGGGTTAATGCCCTTTGGGGAATGAATCTGGTTCACTAACAGGTTAGAAAAGCACAGCCGGTCAGGCAGCAACCAAGCTGCAGGAGAATTGATTTTTCATGTCCTTTAGGGACTGAGACTGACCTGGTCTGGCCTACATATGACTCCATTTTTATCCATCATTGTCTGATCCTTAATACTAAGGCTGGTGGCACGGTGGCACAGTGGTTAGCACTACTGCCTCATAGCACCAGAAACCTGGGTTCAATTCCTGCCTCAGGCAACTATCAGTGTGGAGTTTGCACATTCTCCCCGTGTCTGTGTGGGTTTACCCTGGGTGCTCCAGTTTCCTCCCACAGTCCAAAAATGTGCAGGTTAGGTGATTTGAGGAGAAAGTGAGGTCTGCAGATGCTGGAGATCAAAGTTGAAACTTTATTGCTGGAACAGCACAGCAGGTCAGGCAGCATCCAGGGAACAGGAGATTCGACGTTTCGGGCACAGGCCCTTCTTCAGGAATGAGCAGAGAGTGTTCAGCAGGAGAAGATAAAAGGTAGGGAGGAGGGACTTGGAGGAGGGGAGTTGGAAATGTGATAGGTGGAAAGAGGTCAAGGTGAGGGTGATAGGTCGGAGTAGGGTGGAGGCGGAGAGGTCAAGAAGAAGACTGCAGGTCAGGAAGGCGGTGCCGGGCTGGAAGGATCCGGCTGAGACAGGGTGGGGGGAGGGGGGATGAAGAAACTGGTGAAGTCCAAGTTCATCCCCTGCGGTTGGAGGGTTCCCAGTCGGAAGATAAGACGCTCCTCCTCCGACCGTCGGGTTGTTGTGATTTGGCGGTGGATGAGTCCAATGACCTGCATATCCTCGGTGGAGTGGGAGGGGGAGTTGAAATGCTGTGCCACAGGTTGGTTGGGTTGGTTCGTCCGGGTGGCCCAGAGGTGCTCTCTGAATCGCTCCGCAAGTAGGCGGCCTGTCTCCCCAATATAGAGGAGGCCACACCGGCTGCAGCGGATGCAGTAGATGATGTGGGTGGAGGTGCAGGTGAATCTGTGGCGGATATGGAAGTTTCCCTTGGGGCCTTGGAGAGAAGTGAGGGGGGAGGTGTGGGCGCAAGTGTTGCACCTCCTGCGGTTGCAAGGGAAGGTGCCGGGAGTGGTGGTTGGGTCGGTGGGGGGTGTGGATCTGACAAGGGAGTCGCGGAGGGAGTGGTCTCTACAGAAAGCTGATAGGGGAGGGGAGGGAAATATATCCTTGGTGCTGGGGTCTGTTTGGAGGTGGCGGAAGTGACGGCGGATGATGCGCTGTACATGGAGATTGGTGGGGTGGTAGGTGAGGACCAGTGGGGTTCTGTCCTGGTGGCGGTTGGAGGGGCGGGGCTCAAGGGCGGAGGAGCGGGAAGTGGAGGAGATGCAGTGGAGGGCACCGTCGACCACGTCGGGGGGTAAATTGCGGTCCTTGAAGAAGGAGGCCATCTGTGTTGTACGTATTTTGAACTGGTCCTCCTGGGAGCAGATGCGGCGGAGACGAAGGAATTGGGAGAATGGGATGGCGTTTTTACAGGGGGCAGGATGGGAGGAGGTGTAGTCCAGGTAGCTGTGGGAGTCGGTAGGTTTGTAGATTTGGCCAAGTTAAATTGCCTGTAGTGTTAGATGTAGGGGAATGGGTCTGGGTGGGTTGCGCTTCAGCGGGTCATTGTGGACTTGTTGGGCTGAAGGGCCTGTTTCCATACTGTAAGTAATCTAATCTACTATCAATTTTAAGTTCTCGGTCCCCTTCTGAGAGTGTTTTTAACTTTATGCCGACAGCAATAAATGTTGCCATAGCCAGCCATGCTCTCATCCAGTGAATTAATTAATTTTTTGAAAACCCAATTTGAATGTCATACACTTTTGGGTTCAGGTCAAGTGGCTCCCTGGCTCCTGATACCCTTCATTTTATATTTATTGAGCCAATATAGTTTCCACCTACTCTTTAAAAAACTTTGTTAAGACAAGTCCTTCTTCTTGTTAAGACTCACTAGTAGTTTAACCTCTTCCACTGTAAGCTGAAGAGGCCCTTAGACACAGTATCGAAAGGAGGGTTGGTGGTAATGAAATAACTCCACAGATTCCAGCATTCCATTGCCAAGTCACCCTTTAGTTACACATGGATTGTCCTTGACACTAATTCAACTTCCTCACTTTCCGAGTCAGCAAGATGTCAGACACTCCTGTTCTTTTCTGTTAGTCAGGGCTCCCTGATTGGACCAGGTTGATAGCCGCATTCAGGGAACTCATATTCTATGAGGTCCACCTGGCTGACCTCGTTACAATCACTACAGTAGAACTCTGCATCATTAGCTACTAGTAGTTAATTCTGCAGCACATAGAAAATCCTGGAGACATACCATTCTACCCAGGAGAAAAATAATTTGGGAAAAGAAGTGAGCTTACCACTTTAAAGACATAGCCACTTTAAGAATACTCAGCCATCAGCTGACAAGCAGTCAGTACAAGTGATGGAATGAGTGGCAGAACAATAGAGGCAGTCCAGGGTACAACCTTCACATCTGAGCTGCAAAGATGCAAAATGAAAGCAGTGTAGGCTGGAAGAGAGGGGAAAAAAACTAGTCACGCTTGGCAATTTGGTGGTCAGTCCTGACTTTAGATTCGGTTAGGAAGTCAGCATTTCAGAGCATAAAGTTAAAAACACTCCCAGAACAAGAACTTAAAATTGACAGTATTAAGGATCAGGTTGCAAAGTATAGAAATAAAAAGAGGAGGACTTAATATTCACAGTGAGCACCACTGGCAAACAACAAACACTGGCAAGCATGGTGACATTAGCAAAGTTGAGGGCAGTGAAATTAATTGATGGCATAGCCACAGCACCAGGAATAATGCAGAGCACAAGTCAGGTGACCAAAAGAGTGATTTAAAAGACTTAGAAGACAGAATTTCACAGAAGAAGACATTAAGAGAATTCTAACACAAATCATAGATTTGGTAGGAAAATATATAAAAGCCACTGTGATTTATTGAGAGAAACACAGCAAGGCATATTTATTAAGCCGTGAAAGCATTCATTTTTCTTGCAATAAAACAGGAGACTGCCATCTTGAAAACAGAAGAGAAAAAGATCTTAAATTACCTGCAGTAGGCAGTAACTCATTACTTTGATCATAATACAATGGTGGGAATATTGCAAGCAAGCAGTAGATATTGCTATTTAGCAGATTTTAAAGCTGTATTAGAAGAAAATCATACAGCATTGCTATATTACAGAGTTTAACAGCCTGTAAAGCTGAGAGATGAAAATAACATTGATTTAGTGCAATATCAAGTGCTTAAAAATCAGAAGATTACACAAAGCATTGAATGCCACGGATTTTAAACAGCATTAAATGAGAAAATTAATTGACAGGAGAAATAACTTTACCTTAATAATTGATTGTAAGAGATGGGTCAAACAGAACACATGATTAGAAATCTTGGAGAAAATTGCTCTTAGGATACGGAATAATTTCAAATTGAAACACTAAATCTCAAGGTGAACAAATAAATACACTATTATCTTCAATAGAACCTACAGCTGATGATAATATAAATTGACAAAATATCAAAGAAGACGCAGATACATCTGTAGAAAGTCTTCAATCTTCTGATAATTACTTTATCTGAAAGCAAATACAACTCTTGAAAAGGTAGAAGAGAAAAGTTCATCATCCAGGAAAATCCAAAGATAATTTTATTTCTACAAATCAGAAGAAAAATGTAATAATGGAGCTTTGAAATCCAAATTCGTAAAAGACAGAATTGATGTTGAAATTTTTGATGTAACTACATCAGACCTATTATCTTCCAAAGAAGATTAGACTTTGGAACATTATTTCATATTGTGCTGGAAAATGAAATGGGAAAGAGTCACTGTCAAATCCTGAGTGGAGAAGAATTTTGTTGTAGGAGACTAATAGAGCCTAGACACTTTATAACATTCACGTACTCAAAAATCATATGTGACTAATCAACTGTCTTATCCAAGCAGTAGATACTAAGATTCAATGTGAAGAAGCACCATAAAAAAAAGTTGCTCAGCTATGACAAAAGAATCTGCTTCTGTAAATCTAGGGGCCAATCTTGGTAGATATGCAGAAGTATGACACAGTTTCAGAGCAGTAAAATGCTTCATGCCTACTCCTACAAAGATGTTAATGTGATAGAGCCACCAGTTTCAGAAAAGGGCTTTCAATACATTCCTAAGTTGGTGACTCAACCAGTTTGGGTTTGACAGAAGTTGTTGAAAAAGCTCAGCAGGTCTAGCAGCATCTGTGGAGAGAAATCAGTTAATGTTTCGGGTCCAGTGACCTTTCCTCAGATGTGATGAGCTTGTTTATGACATTGGACATCTTATTAATTTTAAGTTTGATACATGGTCAAATGCCAGTGTCTTGTCAGAGATTAGCTGTGACTTGCAGACATGGCCCAAGTAGAAATGCATTTAATAGGGAAGGAATGCTGCAGGCAATTCTGCAAAACAAGGAATGTAAGAGAGTTGAAAATATATACATAATTCACAATCAACACTTCTTACTTTTTAGCCTGCACTCGTCTTGACGTCAGTAACCTTGAGGCTCAACTTTGAGGTTCAAATAGCTCCAAGAGAATAACTCGATCGGGATCAAGCCATCATGTTGGATCTGCTTTTGTTTGACGTGAATATAAATGATTTGGATGCAAAGAAAGAAGGCAAGAATATGGTAAGTTTGCAGATGACACATAAAATGGTGATATAGTGGACAGTGAAGAAAGTTATCTAAGATTACAAATGGATCTTGATTAATTGAGTCAATGGGAGTTTAATTTAGATAAATGTGAGGTATTGCATTTTGATAAAACAAACAAGAGCAGAACTTATACCATTAAAAGTTGAACCTTGAGTAGTGTTGTAGAACAGAGAGGCCTAGAGGTTCAAGTACACGCTTTGAAGTTTGCATCAAATGTAGACAGGGTAGTTAAGAAAGCATTTAGCATGCTTGCCTTCATCACTCATTGCTTTGAATACCAGAGTTGGGATGTCATGTTGAGTTTGTTCAGGACATTGGTGAAATCTCTTGTGGAGTATTGTGTCCAGTTCTGGTTGTCCTTTTATAAGAAGGATATAAAATGCTGGAGAGGTTTCAGAATAGATTTACCAGGTTGTTGCTGGGAATGAAGAGTTTGGGTAATAAGGAGAGGCTGGATAGGTTGGGGCTTTTCTCACTGGGGCTTACGAGGGGGGATCTCATTGAAGTTTATAAATCATGAAGGGTATAGATAAGGTGAATGGTAGATGTCTTTTCCCCGAGTGAGGGATTTCAAGACTAAGGGAGATAGTTTTAAGGTGAGAGGAGAAAGATTTAAAAAGGACATGAGGGCCAACTTGTTTTACACAGAGAGTGGTTTGTGTGTGGAATGAACTTCCAGAGGAAGTGGTGGGTGTACATACAGTTACAACATTTAAACGATATTTGGATAAGTGCATGAATAAGAAATGTTTGGAGGCATATGAACCAAGTGCAGGCAAGGACTAGTTTAGTTTGGGAATATGGTTGTCATGAACTGGTTGGACTGATAGGTCTATTTGACTCCATAACTGATCAAAGGCATTGAATGGAATATTTTATAGATTTTCCTAGACTCATGGTAGAACCAAAAAAAGCAGCAATAATCTGTTGTCTGTGTAAGAGAGAGTTAGTTCACTTTAAGAGAGTTCACTTAAATGATTCCATGAGCAGTTTCGATGAAATGTTATGACTCTGCCGGGCAATTATTTCTGATGTGGGTCTGCAGACTGTACACACAGTTAGTCTACTATAATGTCTGATTCATAACTTCCAATGTATTTTACATTTCAAATAAAGGAAACCACAAATGTAATTAATCCGTGATAAGCAATTGATTATTTGACCATTATCATTACTATTACTTACATTTGTATAAGATAATTGTTTCATACTGTCAACAGTAAGAAAATTTGTGACTTTAAAGGTGTGGTGAAAATGTTTTCCATTCCTGCCATCATAGAAGTACCATCTAATGAATGAAGCTTGCCATAAGAAGCACATTCTAAGAACAAGAAATAGTAGTAGATTAGATTACAGTGTGGAAACAGGCCCTTCGGCCCAACAAGTCCACACCGACCCACCACCCACCCAGACCCATTCCCCTGCCCCTAACACTACGGTCAATTCTACACATTTTTGGACTGTGGGAGGAAACTGGAGTCCCCGGAGGAAACTCACACAGACACGGGAAGAATGTGCAAACTCCACACAGTCCGTCGCCTGAGGTGGGAATTGAACCTGGGTCTCTGGTGCTGTGAGGCAGCAGTGCTAACCACTGTGCCACCATGCCACCCACAAATACTTAAGCTAATTGAGGCAACATTAACTGAAGTTATTCAGGCAGCAAAATAGACATAAGAGCAAATTGATACAGTAGATTCGACTTTGTTGCTGGGTACGAAAACAACACAAGCTGAAGAGCAGCATTTCAATCCTTTGTTTATCAAAGAATTATCTGTTTCACTGACAGAGACATGTTAAGTCAGCAGTAATCATCCAGCAACACAACTGAACATGTGATGATGTTCACTTCAGCAGAATCCACAAAGAACAAGATGGCCAAACTACTCAACAATTCAAAACAAAGAGCTTACATGCTTCAACTTGGATGTCTCAGCAGGTTGAACAAAATGGGGATGAGCTGCATTCAATTTCAGAGAAGCCAACCTATGTCCACAGATTCAGGACATGGTCAAAAAAAGATGGAATTATCTGATGTGAAAATCCAGGACATTACAAAGGAGAAAGCACTTGCTTCAACTCAATAGTTGTTTTCCATTATAGTCATTCACGAGACTGAAGGGCACCCAATTGATGTTAGGAGGCAATTATCTAAGTTGGCAGTTCACCTGTGAAGGGAATTCTGGAGATTACAGGTCCTCTAGGTAAGATAATGGACCAACTGTTGAGTGTAACAGGAATGGCATCCTCCACGAAAGATATGCAAAAGATAAAAGAATCTTGCAGTGAAGAAATTCTTCACACAACCTCTGAATCAAAATCAACCGTCCTCAAACCAAAGACTTACCAATCTTCCCAGTCTTTTGAGTACACATTCTGGAAGAACTATGAATCCTCCTGATCGTCTGAATTTGTGAAGTCAGAAATTTGAGGGTGGGGGAGGGGTGCAAGATAGGGTCATGGTAAATAAAGAAGTAGGCATGTACTTAATATATAAATGGTAACTTTGGAGAAAAAGCTTAGAGGGAGACAATGAATAAGGTAATGATTTTGAAAGGGTTAATGTTGGAGGTATTATCTGGTAGTGGTTGATTCCATAATGAAGCCAATAACTATTGCCATTCACAATAACTTCAAAGTTTACTGTTATAACATCCAAGTGCTCTATGTGTTTCACACAGAAAGGAATACCTTTCCTTAAATTTCACACCTGATTAAGGTGACTGATTACCAAAAATAAAACATAGGAAATAGAAAAAACTCGGTACAATAATAAAAGGATGCATGTTGCTAATTTTAAATAATACTTTTTGTATTAATGACTTTCTACTCCACTTGCATTGCTTTGAGATTGTAGACACCCAGTCCTGACTGCTGTGTAAGTGAAGCTCATTTTTCAGAATGCAGCCTTATTCTGGTTATTTGTGATTCTGTACAGTCTTTGCTTCTTTATTTAAAGAAAGGTGTATAAAGAAAGGTGAAAAAAATGCTTTGAAAGCAGTAAAGTGAAGGGTGGGTTATCTTATGAGGAAAGGTTGGACACATTGGCTTGTATCTGCTAGAGTTTAGAAGAGTAAGAGGTGACTTGATTAAAGACGAGATCCTGAATCTAGAAATAGATTGTCTTCATGAGATTTGACTGCTTTGATTTCAAAGATTTGCATAACATTATATTGCAAACCATTTGACATCCTCTGATCTCAATTTGAAAAGCACATTCATGTGTTAAGACAGTATCGTTCCTCAAAATGCATATATCCTGAAGGGTGTGGACAGGGTGGATATGAAAAGGATGTTTCCTCTTGTGGGAGAGTCAAGAACCAGGGGTTCATGGTTAAAAGATAAGCAGTCAGCCATTGAAGGCAGAGATTAGATTAGATTAGATTAGATTACTTACAGTGTGGAAACAGGCCCTTCGGCCCAACAAGTCCACACTGACCTGCTGAAACGTAACCCACCCAGACCCATTCCCCTATATTTACCCCTTCATCTAACACTACGGGCAATTTAGCGTGGCCAATTCGCCTAACCTGCATATTTTTGGACTGTGGGAGGAAACCGGAGCACCCGGAGGAAACCCACGCAGACACGGGGAGAATGTGCAAACTCCACACAGAGAGTCGCCTGAGGCGGGAATTGAATCCGGGTCTCTGGCGCTGTGAGGCGAACCTTTTTTCTCATTGTGGGTCAGAAGTCTTTGGAGTTCAAAAGGCAGAGGAATCAGAGTCTTTGAATGTTTTTCAAGCAAAGATGCAGAGATTGTTGATATGCTAAAGGGAGGAGAGGTTATCAGGGTAGGTGGGAATGCTGAGTCATTAGATCACTAATAACCTTATCTCATAGAGAAGGAAATGTGTTGCTGGAAAAGCGCAGCAGGTCAGGCAGCATCCAGAGAAACGTCGATTCTCCTGTTCCCTGGATGCTGCCTGACCTGCTGCGCTTTTCCAGCAACACATTTCCAGCTCTGATCTCCAGCATCTGCAGACCTCACTTTCTCCTTATCTCATAGAGAAACAGGCTCAAAGGGCCAAGTGGCAAATTTTTGCCCTTAGTGCATGTGTTTGTATGTATCTTTGCCAAGCTCATTACCAAACCGAATAGGGACCTCGTGTGGCACAGTGGTAGTGTCCCTACTCTGGACCATGTGGCCCAGGTTCAAATCCCACATGCTACAGAGGTTGTCCTAATGTCTATGAACAGGTTGATTAGCAAAATAGGTTAAATAACATAGAATACTGTAATGGTGCTACTGCATTTTACTGGCCATAGCAAGGTATATTTACAGGAGCATGCCCACAATAAATTATGGAGACTGTAGCACTGAGTTGGCCCTGAAACCCTGCAATGCTTATTGGTGGGGGTGTTAGTGGGTAGTGCACTGTTGAGGTAGAGACAGTGCTGGAGGGGGTTCTCTAAATACGTGGCTCTGCCATGACAAAGCTGAGCTCTGAAACAGGGTAACTGAGCTACAGAGGAAGCTGCCCCCCTGGCATTGACAGCACTCACCTTCAGTAGGGCTGGAATAAATAGGCAATGTTCAACACAGCACCAAGACGAAACTAAAACAGAAGACAGCAGATGCTGAAAAAGCAAAGCAAACAAGTATCTTCCCCACAAACTTGCTCAAAAATCAAAGTTGGTGGGTGTTCACTACAGCAGTGATACCAGTTCATGGTACACTTGTCAAAGTGACCTTGGTTTAATTTGGTAATTTGGGACCGGCAGCACAGTCAGTGACCAGGAGGTGACAAATCTTTGGTACAGCTCAATGTGTAATCGTGCAGGGTGATTTTTCAAGCTGTGTAGAAGGTAATGTTTCTGAAAGGATTAATTTTCACATTTCATCTGCTGCCCCCATTCTGCTGATCACACACACACACACATACACACACACACTTCTATTCTAGCTTTTGAAAGGAGCAGATATATCTGGACAAGATTCCTAAAGTGCTGCTAACTATACATGAACACATGTAGTTATACATATAATATAATAAACCTTCTTGCTATCTAAGAACAGTGCTTCTCCTGTAGATACTTTACGGTGTGTATCCACTGTCGTGAATTACTAGAGAGACCCAAGAGAAAGAAAAGACAAAGAAAGATTGGTGATCGTGAAGTATTTCAAATGATCCTTACCCAATACTAGAAGAGGCAAATACCACAAGTTACCAATATGATCACCTGGGAAAAAGTTACACAAGCCTCAGAAGTGGCCTATTCAAAGCTAGAAATACACAATAAAACTGCCCTGAGATATCAAGTTGATCTTTGCAAATCAGGAAAGCTAGGATGTCATTAAACCCCAAAGTAAATAATGAAAATGCTTGGCAGGTCAGGTCAGGACTTGAGGAGAGAAAAGCAGAGTTAACATTCCAGGCCAATGACCTTTCATCGGAATCAGAAAAGGTTAGAAATGAACAAAATCTAAATAAATACAGAACAATGGAAAAGGGAGAGAGGAAGGAACAGCGTTAGAAGAATTAGAATAGAGACCACAGTGATTTCATGACAATGACTGTTCCAACAGCTTTAGAACATCCTCTCATAATTGTGCTCCTCCTAGAGATTGTAGATTCTTATTTCAGTCACAGCTTCTGATGAAAGTAAACTGAATGAATCACCCCTATATTTAAACTCCACTAGACTGTAAGAACCCTCCCTTGTTCCACCGAAGCTGAAATTTAAACTTGTCCTTCTGTAACAATAGATTAAACATGTGAATATGTTGCCAGAAGCACAGTTTCTTATTCTCATTGTATTTGGCTGTGATTCTTACTTTCACAATGTCTCTGGTACTCTAGGGGCTTTACATTGACAATTTGTGTTATGACTGATAAGTTCCACACTAGTTCCTATACAGAGCAAGATCGTGTTTGGTCAGAGGTACTTTAGAAATGTGCACATTACTCACCTTTGATTTGTTTTAGAACAGGTTTTAAGAGATCCAACCAAACCTGCAATTAGCACAGAGATCCAAATCAGAATGGTGTGGCAGGATAGAGAGTGGATACATTTATACACAATATAACTGGGTCACTTCACTTCAAAATAAACGCTCCCACTGAGTAACAGGCCTGTGTGGTGTGTTACAGGATGAAGGCCCTCCAGTGGTTTCCTGGTCCATTTGATTTTATTTTAGCTGGGCAAAGGTGGGGGACCTAAAGCATTCTGAGAGCCATCACGTCAGTGAAATGAATGGGGCAGGAACTCAGACCCAGCACCAATTTCCGAGCAATAGATGGTCTATTTTGGATTGCAACTGCTGACCCTCAAGTGCACAGTCTGAGAATTTTCTTAGTGGTGACAGAGGCATCCTCAGCAGAAGATGACAAGTTTTAGATCACAGGATTCTGACATTGACCTGTGCACTGGAAAATAGCACGGGCAGGAATTTCAATCCATCATTTATGGCTTTAAATTTTTTTTTTAGGAATGGAGTCTTTTGACCTTCCGATAGCATCTCAGATTCCATTTCCATAGCTAACTGATACTTAATTGGTGCATAATTAAATCTTCAGTTCATGCAGGGGACTTGTTACAATGTAACACAAGAACATTTGGAAGTGGATGTTAGTGCTATGGTTTCAGGCTATTTTCTGTTCTGCCTGGTCCATTGGAACATAGGGGGAAGAAAGGCCCTGAGGTGGCAGTATCTTGGAATCTTCTCCATCTGAAAACTTTCAATCCAGCACAGCAGACACTTCTTGATCATCTTGAACTGTGGAATGCTACCAATCCTTCATTGATGAATAACTCAGCCATAAATGAAAGATAAATCCTTTGTTATTTTTGGGAGTGTTGTTTATTCTATGTTTGAAGAGGAAGGATTGTAGCATTGAACATGGGTCAATTTCCTATCATTATTTTACAAATACTATTCCAGCAATTTTCCCTAAACCTAGCAATAAACAGACAGTGTTGGGTTTGGGTTAAGATATGACCTGACACAAATGTAAGTCAGCACTCTCTATAGTCAAAAAATAGCCTCCTAGAGTCAGGGACAGGGTCCATAGACTAAACCTAGAATCAATAATGCATTTAGACATGATTCAAAATGGGCATAGAGTGGAGGAAAGAACATTCTTGAAAACTTTAAGGCTGTTTTGATGCCCTCACCAATATTTCTCCGTCTACCAACACTACCAAAAACAAATTTATTGGCTGTTAAACTTCTAACCATTGTCAGATCATGCTGTGCATCCTATGACTGACACATACACAACAACAATATGCATCGGACTAGTTCAAAATGTTTAAAAGATTTTACCTCTTGCCTGATAGATGCAATAACCTGCCACACCAAAATATTTCTTACGTCTTTTAAATATTTCACGAGTCCATTTCTTTAAAAAGCAATATTTATGCAAAGTAATCATTAATTATTTAGCACTTTCATATCACCAAACAAAACAAAAAAAAGCTGTTTAATATAGTGAACTGTTTTGCGAGGCAGGTTAGAGCTCATGGAATAAAAAGGATCGTAACAACATGGATACATAACAGGGCAAGTGACAGGAAACAGAGTGGTGGTGAACAGTTGTTTTGTAAACTGGGGGAAGTTTTATAGTGGAGTTCCACAGGAGCTGTTGTTGAGAACCTTGCTGTTCCTGACATATATTTGGCCTTTGCGTACAGATCACAATTACAAAAATTGCAGATGATACAAAATTTGGAAGCATTATAAGCCATAAAGAGGACAGAGAATATTTGAAAAGGACATTTAAGAGTGGTGGAATAGTTGATTGGTGGACAATTGGAAGGTACAATTTAATACACAGGAGTGTAGACTGATTTATTTTAGTAGGAGGAACATGGAGGGGCAATAGAAAATAAAGCAGGCAAAAGTGAGGACTGCAGATGCTGGAAATCAGAGTCTAGATTAGAGTGGTGCTCGAATAGCACAGCAGGTCAGGCAGCATCCAAAGAACAGGAAAATCGTCGTTTCGGGCAAAAGCCCTTTATCAGGAATGGAGCCATGGGTTCAGCATCTATTCCTGATGAAGGGCTTTTGCCCGAAACGTCGATTTTCCTGCTCCTCAGATGCTGCCTGACCTGCTGTGTTTTTCCACCACAACTCTAATCTAGACAATAGAAAATAAAGCACTATTCAAAAGGAGTTGCAGGTGCAGTGGGATCTTAGTGTACACGTGCAGAAATCATTGAAGGCTACAGACAGCACAGTCAATAAAGCATATAGAATAAAGCATATAGAATACAGTAATTTATAAATAGAGATGTAGGGTACCAAAGTAAGGAATTGCTTTGCCCTAGGTTCGACATCCAGTTCTGAGCACCAGCTTTAAGGAGGGTGTGAAAACACTGGGAAAAGATTCACGAGAATATTTCCAGGGATGAGCACCTTCAGTCGTGTGGATAGATTAAAGAAGTTGGGATCCTTCTCCTCAAAGAAGAGAAGATTGAAAACAGGTTTATAGATATTTTCAAAATTGTGACGAGACTAGACAAAGCAGATAGGGATACATTGTTCCCATTGGCAGAAGGATTACGAACCAGAGGGCTCACATTGAAGGTCATTAGAAACAAGAAACACCAGGGTCATAAGGAGAACTGATTCTGTGCAGAGAGTTGCTAGTTTCTGGAATGGACTGCGTGGGAGTGTGGTGGAGGCAACTTTTATTGTGACATCGTTTGAAAGAGGTTGAATCATTATCTTCAAAGCTACGGGAAAGTGATTTTTGTGTTGCACCACGTGAAATGCTCCTACAGAGAGCTGGTATGAATATGATGGACCAAATGGCCTCCTTATGTGCTGTAACCATTCCGTTATTCTTTGATTTTCCATTGCATACCTCTCCAATCCTAGAATTTCACAACATAGGAGGAGCCATTCAGTCCATCATACCCATGCTCTGAACTAACAAGTTCCTCTCAATTAACAAAGTTTGGGGAGACAGAGTTGGCCATTGCTCACCATATTCCCAGAGCGATTGTTGAACTCCATTCCAAAGTAATCCTCCTCAACAAGGTTCAGGCGTTGGCAGACACAATCGAAAAGGGTCTTTCCCGTGGCTTTTTGCTGGGGAAAGGTCACATGAAGAAATACTACCTGTGAGTCTGTATTAGTTCAGCAGTGCTAAAGAGCTCTGGGCATTCATTACCAGAGAGATGCTGGCAAACTTCATAACACCATAAGGACATTAACCGGGGTCACCAAGGAATGAGCAAGCTCCATTCTAGTGTGAAATTGGTTTGCTTTGCTGTGAGAGATCTGTTTTATATTGGTTACACAGACATAACTTCTATTCGGAGGTATTTGCAAATTGATGAATCAATGAACTTGAGGTGGGGGGTTTTAATTCCTGTGTTCACCAGGTTTTATCACACATTGGTTTTGATCAGAGACTGACCAGACCAGAGCAGAAAGCACTGCCAATATTGGTTACATGGTACATCTATCAATGTAATGAGCCTTAAACTGGTTGTAGCTCCAGGTAGTCCCAGCAAGTGGAAACTACTGTGTCAGCTCTGGATTGACATCCAGTGGGATACTCCTGTCTGGTGCCTCCATGGTGTAGGACAACCCCTGCTCTCTGGGCTGGTATAAGCAAAGTTCCAGCTACCTGAAGGAGGGCTCATGCCATGGCCAGTCAGACTCTTAATTAGCTTACGGCTCCTGCCAGTGTTGATGGTACAGGACCGAAGAGGCTGAATGGCCTCACCAAATCCCTGAGCCAATGTGCATGTGTGTGTGCGCTTGTGAGTGTGTGTGTGTATGCGACATACACATTGTCTTGTTTTTTTTCCATATGCAGATTCCTGGTGTGGCTTAACTGCTATCTTTTCAGACACTTGCCAAGTTGTGGAGTGTGTAGGCCTAGCTGATGGTTTAAGTACATTAATACATTCACTCAACCTGTGGACATTTCCAGGAACTATATATATATTTGAATAAGTCACTCCCAAAATCTTGTAAACTATTCAACTAAAATACTTTGGAAGATTGGGTCATCCCACAGTCCAAATACTACACACATTTACACAACATTTCCTTTCTCTCCCTGAAAATGCTTTCTAACCTCAGGCATTGACTGTTGACAGACAACATAATAACTGCATTTCAACTGAAGTCTGCCTCTGCACCAGCCAGATGCAATAAAAGATGGTGGCTGATTTATTTTATCTTTGTAGGGATGTCCCAGGGGTGTTTCCTTGTCATATGAAAGTAAAGAACTAGTGGGAGGTATATCAGGAGTATATCATTAAGGCTCTCATTATTTGTTTTGTTAAAACACTGTGATTAATTCAGCCTGTGATCTATGTCAGACTGGACTTTTCTTAAAGTCACTGTATTTGTGTTTAGCCAGCCCATCCATGTCAGCTGGTAACCAAACTAGTCATTAATGTGTCTAAATGAATAATAACTATAATTCCACACAACGCAAGACGCTTTAACAAGCTAAACAAAACAGCAGCTATTTATCAGTAATCAGCCCACAGCAGTTGCAGAAGCTCTAGCTTAGCATTTTCAAGGGGCTCTCTATATTTCTTTGATCTGTCTACTCCCATTACTAAGAGAGATATCCCTTAGTGGTTACATAAACAAAGTCATCCTAATTTTAATGTATTTTAGCTTTTGAAGATAGCAAATCCATTTAAAGCAGTTGAATGTGGATTCAAAAGCAGGCCAGAATACCTAATCTTGATTTGTTTTTTTCATTTGCAAGTATGATTTACATTACTTTCCTTTATGTTTTTAAAAGCGCGAAGGACAGAAGTGATGCTTCTATTGTACAGAATTTTAGTCAGTAACTGCTTTTTGAACATCCACCTCAGGAAGCAGTTATTGGTCTTAGGGGGGGACAGGAAATAATCACTAGGCTGATAGGAGGATTTAATTGGTTAAAATATAAGGAAGGGTTGCAAATCCAAGATACATACCGTATGAATCAGATTCCCTTGTCTTGGAAGGTCCAAGAAAGATTGATGAGGTTAAAATGATTATGGAATATACCAGGTTGGGTAAAAGAAATTAGTTCCTCTGGAGCAGACAGACTAGAATGAGGGAACAAAATCTTAAAAGTAAAATTATAACTGATATCAAAAGGGTACATGTGGGTTAATCAAATGGGGAAGGGACCCTTTCTCAGCCAAATAAATGAAAAGTCAAACAATCCCACTCAGTGTAATCATAGTTTAATTCAATATAATTTATCATCAATTGGATTAATCATGGTTTTATTTTGGAGTGGGGAGAATAATTTGGGAGGTGTCGCAGAAGATAGAATTGGAGGAAAGCAGAGGCTGAATGTTCACAAACAAAAGAGGCGCTATGCCATTTTGGAAATGGTCCTGGGGTTCTGAAAGTGGAGTCTCATCCGAACACAGCACTCATAGAGTCACAGCACAAAAGCAAATCCCTTCTGTCCAACTCTTTCATAGGTATCCTAAACTAACGTAGTCCCACTTGCCAGCATTTGGCCCATATCCTTCCTTTTTTACTCATTTACTCATCCAGATGCCTTTTAAATATTGTAATTATACCAGCTATTCCAGCAGGGGACTGGGGGCAATGGGAGCAGGTTCCAAATTGAGCAAATGTGGTTCATGGGAGCAGCTGCCTGTATTAAAAAGCAACTGCCTCCAGACACATGTGATCTTCAATGGTGTGGAGTGGGCAACACCAAGAATGGAGATATGACCTGACATGAGCATGTCGAAACTTTGCAGAATTGTTTGGATAGATCAAGTCAAAAATCACATGGGTTGTAGTTCAACAGGTTGATTTGAAACCACAAGCTTTCGGAGCTCCCTGCTCCTTCGGGGGCTCCGAAAGCTTGTCGTTTCAAATAAACCTGTTAGACTACAACCCGGTGACATGTGATGTTTGACTTTGTCTAGCCTAGTCCAACACCGGCACCTCCACATTTTGAATAGATACTGTACTGTTTTGGAGAGATAATATACCCCTTTCGATATGGTCCTGGGACAACTTTGAATATGTCTGGTGCCCTTTCAGAGATGCTAGATGCACTTGATTGTTAAAAGTGGGCATGGATATGTGTTAAAAATACATAATTTCATTGGAACACTAAAAACTAACGGTCATAAAGAACTGCAAAGATGTCAAGGCTTTTAAAATTGCTACCCTTAAAATACTTGAAGAGAAAACTGTCTAGGGTATTTTTTTTAAATTGCTTTCTATTAGCCTCCTGTTAACATAAATTTAAGGATTACCATTGTTGAATTCATGTCAAATGACTAATTTCCATAGCCTTCAATAATCACAGCAGGCTGTCTGCCATTTCAAGTTTGAGTGATTGCTACAACAGATTATAAACTCTTTAAAACAAGAATATTAATTATAATGCTTGTTTTAATTAGGCATTAAAAGAAATTAAATGCAGTGAATTTTTTTTAAAAACCAATGAGATTGTGTTTTTTGGAACAGTGGATTTTTCAACATTTAAAAAAAAATTGACCTCATCTTGGATCGCTCTCATCTTGAGAGCAACCCAAGGTAGCTAATGGATGAGTTGATATTTTAAGAAAAAGGGTATAGCATGGTGTGTAGGGGACATGCGTTAGTTCTAAATTGACATAGTGGCCATGCATGAATACAGGAGTGAGGAATTGAGGAGGGTGGTGAGAGTTGAAGGGCATTTTTGTTGTTTTAGTGCTTTTTAAGAAAATCTCAGACAAGGTGCTATGGCAGCGAGACTAGCCTTCCACTTAATGCAGTGACCTTTGAACCTTTTCCAGGTTCTTGATGACATGTGGAATAAAAAACCAAACATTCGGGGAAAATCTCCCCAGGTCAGCTTTTCAAATCCAGCACACTGCATTCCCAACCCTGAGAATGAAGTCGCAGTCTGCAGTTCTTGGAAAGTTGTCAGGATGGAGAATGTTACAGAGATCAACAAGGAGACAGAATCATGTGAGAATGGGATTTTTTACATTTTTTGACCAGCGTTTTGCAATCCTCTCTGGTTACAGGCGTGTTGCCAGGGGGCTGGAGAACAGCTAATACTGTATCATTGTTTAAGCAGGGCAGAAGAAAAATAGCTAATTGCTAATGCAAAGGTTAGATGAATTAGCTGTGCAAAAATGTAGGGTTACAGGGATAGAGTAGGGAGTTGGGAGCTCTTTGGAGGGTCACATGGACTCAATGGGCAGAATTACCTGCTTCTACACTGTATGAATTCTATGACTCTATGACTCTATGATACACAGGTCAAGTCTTGAAGGGTGACAAATTCTCAGAAAACATTCTAAAAGAAACATGAGTTTAGAAAGGCAGAAATTAATCTAGGATAATTAGATTAGATTTTTTTTTAGATTAGATTACTTACAGTGTGGAAACAGGCCCTTCGGCCCAACAAGTCCACACCGACCCGCCGAAGCGCAACCCACCCATACCCCTACATTTACCCCTTTAACCTAACACTACGGGCAATTTAGCATGGCCAATTCACCTGACCCGCACATTTTTGGATTGTGGGAGGAAACCGGAGCACCCGGAGGAAACCCACGCAGACACGGGGAGAACGTGCAAACTCCACACAGTCAGTCGCCTGAGTCGGGAATTGAACCCGGGTCTCTGGCGCTGTGAGGCAGCAGTGCTAACCACTGTGCCACCGTGCCGCCCATAATCTGCATAGCTTTGTTAGAGGGAGGCCATGTTTGATCATTTTTTTTCAGGCAAGTAAGTGAAGTTGAAGAGAGTAGCACGACAGATGTAGTCGACAAGCATTTAGGCACTATTTTTGATGAAGTAACATTTGGCTGATTGATTGAAAACTCATGAAGTCAAAGGGATTTTTAAAAAAATCATGGGCTGAAGGCATCACTGGCTAGGCAGCACTTATTATCCATCCCTAACTGCCTATAGGACACTTAAGAGACAACCACTTTGCTGTGGATCTTGAGTCACATGTAGGTCAGACCAGGTAAGGGTGGCAGTTTCCTTCCCGAAAGGATGTTAGTGAACCAACAATGGACAACAGTTTCATGATCATCATTCTGTCCATTCCATTAGTACAGTCTTGTTGTCTACAGCTTTGTTCCTCATGATAAATCCACAAGCAATTTTCATATCAACTGCAAACTTCTTAATCCTGTCCCCTGTATTTAGTTTTAAATCATTGATGTGTTGCAGGAAAAGTAACGGACCCTGTACTGAACCGTGTGGCATCCCACTGGAAACAGCCTTCCTGTCAGAGAAACATCTGGTGTCATATCTTCAGCATCAAAGTACAAAACCAAATTGGGACTGAGCTTTTCATAAGTGGAGGTGATGGCCCAATAGTAGTTTCACTGGACTGCTAATTCAGAGATGCAGGTGATATTCTGGGGATCTGGGCTTGAATCCCACTATGATCCCACCATGGGCTCCCTATTACCCACTGAACTTGGATGCAAATTTTGTGTGCATGAGGACTCCCAAATCTGTCAATGCTGCAACTTTCTGCAGTCTTAATCCATTTAAATAATATGAAGCTATTCTATTCTACCTGCCAAAGTGCATGACCTCACATTTTCCTATATTATATCTCATCTGCTAAATTTTTGCCCACTCACTTACTCTGTCTACATCCCTCTGCAGAATCTTCATGTCATTTTCACCACTTGCTTTTCCATCGCATGTCATCTGCAAACTTGGCTTTCATATAATCACTTTCCTCATCCAAGTCAATAACATATATAATTGTGGCCTCAGCACTGACCCCTGTAGTACTCCACTAGTTATAGGTTACCATCCTGAAAATTCTGCCACTCTGTGTTCTATTAGTTAACCAATCCTATATCCATGCTGATATACCACCTTCAACAGGAGAGATTGGATAGACTGGGGCTATTTCTCTTGAATGAAAGAAACCGAGGGGTAGAAAGTTATGTGATGCTTAGATACAGTGAATGGAATGTACCTAGACTACCTCCCCCGCACGTGCCTCCCCACCCCCCCCCCCCCCCCCCCCAGTGAAGAGGTCATTAATTATATGGCACACTTTAAAGAAATTGGTAAATAGATTAGAGGGAAGATGAGATAAAATGTTTCACTCAGAGGATGTTGGGGTTTTGGAATTGTGTGAAAGTTATAGAGGCAAAAATCCTTATTGAATTGTAAGAAAATACATGGATATGTATTTGAAATGCAGTAACCTACAACAGGAACCACTATAGTTGAAGAATGCAATTAGACTATATAGCTCTTTCTCAGTCAGTACGGCATGATGGGCTGAATGGCTCCCTGTTGCATGAAAGTTTTTCTATGCTTTCTAAATTTAACAGAAAACACAGAACAGTGCTTGGAGCAAAGAGGACCATTAAATAAATTGAATTAATCCATCAGTACGTTTATTGTTAATGTGCAAAAGTAGAGTCAGGTCCATTATTGACAGAGCCATGCTGCTATCATTGGTTGGACTCCACTTACCAAAAGAAAACACACAATATTACCAGTAGTGCCCACTGCTCACCTCACAGTGACAGCTTGTTGACAAAAGGCAGGACCAGCTGGAGTATCCTAAGGGCCTTCATCTTGAAAGCTCTATTGTGTAATGCACAACAAAAGTGGATTCTCATGGATTTGTGCTGTTCTCATTTTTGAATTTGATCAAAGGGTTTACAGGCAGGAATCCAGGGAAGAATGTTCTGTGAAATTATTGCTTTTTGTATGATAAAGACCAACACCAAAGCCCAAAAAGGAAATGTTTGTCCAACAATCTTCTTCTTGATATTTTAATCCAGCAGTTGAGCTTTTATGTCAATGGGGCTGCAGTCTTTGCTTGGAGAGGGGAGTGACGAGCATCATCCAAATGGCGATAAAATTAATGCTGGGAAATTGTGAGGACCAGGCGCCATGGCAAGGCAGCTACTGACAAAGGTGACAGAGATGAGACAAGCAAGGGACTCAATCACATACTGTCTCACACACACACACTCATACATATGAATACACGCACACATACACACACATTCATACAAACTCACACATGCACATGAACACATATACACTCACACTCATACATACACACATAAACACACATACAAATGGACACTCGTGAACACAAATATGAAAATGTATGCATGCACATGAATGCGCAGACTCACACACACATAAACATACATGAATACTCGCATGCGCTGAAAATTATGGGTAGAGTGGAATGGGGGACCAGGCTGCTCATAAGGAATTCACATGGAGTGGCATGGTGGCTCAGTGGTTAGCATAGCTGCTTCACAGCACTAGGGATCCAGGTTCGATCCCAGCCTCGAGAGACTGTCTGTGTGGAGTTTGCACATTCTCCCCGTGTCCTCATGTGTTTCCTCAGGGTGGTCTAGTTTCCTCCCACAGTCCAAAGATGCGCAGGTTAGGTGAATTGGCCATGCTAAATTGTCCATAGTGTTCAGGGATGGGTCAGCCTGGTGCATTAGTCAGGGGAAATGTAAAATATTAGGGGAATGGGTCTGGGTGAGTTACTCTTCAGATGGTTGGTGTGGACTTTTAGGACCAAATGGCCTATTTCCAAACTATAGGGATTCTAAGATAATATCTTCTCAGGCTTTCCACCCCTAATAATAGCTGGCTGCATATTCATGACCATCTCCCTATGCCAACAGTGTAATATTGGGATCAACTGAGCTTATAACAAGCTCAATTGACAATTATTTATTAATATGGGAAGGGCAGGCTGATGATTTTGGCATATGTTCATCCTTTATCTTGTGGGGTGAGCTTGGAGATGGGTGGTAAGGTGGTAGGTAAGGCACCTGTTCTATTTTATGTGCCCCCAAGCTGAAAATATGCATGCCCCTGGGGCAAGAAATATCTAGCCCACGCATTCGCACATGCACCCTTGACTCATAGACACATATACATACAAGCATATACATTCATAGACTCACATACATATACACAGACGTGTTCACACTCTCACATGCACACATATTTGCAAACATACATTCTTTCACACATACACATGCATCAGCTCAAGATCATGTATATACACCTTTGTTTCACTCACACACACACCTGTACACACAAACATTTCCAGTGCAAGAACACTCGCTGAAGATACTCAATTGGACAGTCTTCTTCATTAACCAATTAAACATGGTGGCTCAGTAGTTAGCACTGCTGCCTCACAGCGCCAGGGACCTGGGTTCAATTCCCACCTCAGGCGACTGTCTGTATGGAGTATGCACATTCTCCCCGTGTCTGCATGGGTTTCCTCCGGATGCTCCGGTTTCCTCCCACAGTCCAAAGATGTGCAGGTGGGTGAATTGGCCATGCAAAATTGCCCACAGTGTTGGATGCATTAATCAGGAGTAAATGTAGGGGGAGTAGGTCTGGGTAGGTTGCTCCTCGGAGGGTCAGTGTGGACTTGTTGGGCCAAAGTGCCTGTTTCCATACTGTAGGAAATCTAATCTAATCTAAACCAAGCTTAGAAACTTAATTGATTGAATCATGCCGTTCCTAAATTTTAGCTCTCAATTCATCCTTGGGATGTAGGCACAAAGAACACAAAATTAACATTTATTGGAGAAAGTGATAATGAGTTGCTTTCTTGAAATGCTGTAATCCATGTGATCCAGGGACAACCATAGTGCTGTTAGGGAGGGAGATCTTAAGATTTTGACGCCATGACACTGAAGGAATGGCGATATTGTTCTAAGTCTGGATGGTGAGTGATTTGAAGAGAAATGTGCAAATAGTGTTATTCTTATATATCTGTTGCCCTTGTCCTTCTGGATGATAGAGTTTGCAGGTATGGAAGGTGCTGTCAAAGGATGAGTTGCTCCTCTAAAGGGTAGATTGATGAGGCCAAGGTTAAGAGGCCTGTTTTTTCACCTCACTACCTACAGCAGGGCCAGACTAGCATATATGTCCGAGTGGAGAGTGTCAAGATCCTTGGAGTGGTTAACGCACTGGTTACAAAGGCCCAACAATGTCTCTTCTTCCTCAGGCAGCTGATGACATTTGGCATGATGGCGAATACCCTTGCCAATTTTTATAGGTGCGCCATCGAGAGCATTCTGTCTGGATGTGTCATTACCTGGTATGGCAACTGTACCATTCAAGGTTGGAGATGGTTACAGAGAGTTGTGAACTCGGCCCGGACAATCACAAAGGCCAACCTCCCATCTATAGAATCTCATTTACCAGGCCTGCTGTCAAGGAAAGGCCGCCAGCATTCTTAAAGGTCCATCCCACCCTGGAAATGTTTTTTCTACAACCTTTACCATCAGGGAGAAGGTACAGAAGCCTGAACACACGCAACAGCCGGTTTCATAACAGTTTCTACCCTACTGTTGTTAGAATGCTGAATGGACACACAAACTCTTAACATTCGCTTGGATCGGCGTTTACCTATTATTTGCTATTTATGCTACTTAACTCTGTGATCTGCCTGTATTGCTCACAGGACAAAGCTTTTCACTGTGCCTCGGTACACGTGACAATAAATTCAATTCAATTCAATTCAGAGCGCAGTTTGCTGGACCAGTAGTGCTGCTGCCAAACCATTCTTGTTGGTGGATATTGAAGCTTCCCACCCAAAGTATATTCAGTGGTCTTGTCACCCTCAGTGTTTTATCCAAGTGATGATCAAAATGATAGAGTGATAATACATCAGTGAAGGAGGATGGTTGGTGGTAATCAGCAAGATGTACATTTCCATACCCATAGTTTGGATGATATCATGAGACTTCATGTTTTGAGTCACTGTTGCGGATTTCCAGGTGTTTCACTGCTGACTAACTAAGACTGGTGGGATTGGGTGTACCCAGAGATGGTAATGGTTATTTCTGGGACATTGTCTGTAATGTATGATGTAGTGAGTATTACTATGTCAGGCTGTTGCTTTGTGAGATAAAGGGCAGTTCTCCTATTGTGGCTAAACCACCCAGAGGAAGCCTTTGCAATGTTGACTGCGCTAGGTGTCTGAGCTTATCTTGTCCATATTGAGTGATCTATTGGTGTTGTTCTTTCTACCCATTTTTTTCAAATGAGATGGTTCACTTGGCTAGACCATCTGAGAGGAGAGTTAAGAGTCAAATGCTCACTTAGAAACCAGGTTGGTTAAAGACAGCAGCCTTCCTCTCCCATGTTGATCATTTGAAAATCAATTGGGTATGAAGTTCCAATAGATTTGTGATCACTTTTACAATTTTTAAAATATCATGGTGAGATTTGAACTGACACTTTCTGGGATCATCAATCCAGGTTTAATCCAGCAATACAATGGCCACCCTATCACCATGTACAATGCACTGTCATTGCATTTGATTGAACCTTACATCGAGACCAACTTGAGTCTAGTTTACTTGTATGTCTGCCAGATATTCACAAGAATGCAGCAATTATACTTAAGAGAGGCAGGAGGAGGCCTGACACTACTTTGAAAGAAAAAGTAGAGTCCATCCCACCCGACTGATCAGCAGCCAATGACATCAAGCCTACAGTGAGGCAGCAATGCAGATTTTGGGAGGGTGTCAGTCTTTATAAAGAGTTCCTATGAGAATGTAAGGAGATGTCAGGGAATGTCCCATGGTATTTACAATGGATAATTATAAACATACAGATGTTTAAAGGCAAGAGATTGAGCCTCTATCCAAAGTGACTTATTCAGTGTGCTTACATGGCAGTATGAATTTAATTAAACTCTGCTTCTAATAGGGGGTTCTGATCCATTACATTAAAATCTGATATGCCCTCATTTCCACAGACAAATAAAACATCACATCAATGTCTTTAGCCTTACTTCCACCTCATATATTTCATGGGCGTCATCCAGAAGCTGGACTCTCAGTTGCAGCATTTTCCGACTGAGATTCTGAGGTTCCACCAGGACAGGGCTGAATAATCTCAGAAATGTGTCTGTGCCTGCGTCTCCTTTCACCTTCAGGAAGAATTACCAAAGCCTGTTCAAAAAACCATTATGAACCATGATAAGAAATATATTACAATAATGCTGGGATACAAGCAAATAGATTCAAGACAAACTGGGTCTAAATATACGGAGGATGGAAATGCTGATTCCCAAAGGATATTTAGGATGATGGGGCAGCCATTTAGACCCTTACCTTCTTCCATTGATAAATAACATCATGCTAGATCCTTAGCTCAACTCAATTCTCTCAGCTTAATCCATATTCCTTGATACTTTTACCCAAAAAAATTTAGCCTGCTTCTTAAAATTTCAATTGATTCTTGGCACCCACTGGGCCAGGAAAGAGTTCAGATTCCTATTACCTTTATATGTAAAAGTTGTTTCTATTTTCACACCTGCCTGGTTTAGCTCTATCTTTAAGATTCTCCTTTTATATTCCTCACACCAGGGACCATAGTCATGACTAAACTGCTTGGAAGATCCAGCACATACAATGAGTGAGCAGAATGTATTAACCAGAGAATTCAGTGAAGAATGTCTTAAGGGTTTTCAAGAGTATAAAAGAATAATCATTACTTTAAATATGGCAGTACGGTTAATAGGTTAATGGAGTAGCTGCACTCAGTACAATATCTAATGACCAGGGTAGAGAGATCACGGTTTCTGTGGATTGATAAATCTGGCTTTTTCTTCTCAATGGAGTCAACACACAGAGTTCCCACATTGCATCATCCTATTTGGGATATTTGTTTTATCCGGAGGCAATGTTCCCAGAAGCAATCATCTCTCTCATACATAGGAAGATGAAAGACCCTCTCAAGGCTGAATTGATTCAAGGAGAAGTTCGATCTCTGTGTCACCCACAGTTTGGGGGCTGGCACTCTTAAATTTGAATCTGATCGTTTCAGATTCAAATTGCATTTCTAACAGCTCAACCACATAATCCAGGGTAACATTCCCTGTGTAATACTGAGGGAGTGCTGCTTGGTTGGATGTGCTAATGTTTAAGTGAGACTTTCTCCCTCGACTTAACCTTCATGTAAAACCACAAAAAAGTGAGCTGACCTTTTGTTTTCCCTTGTATGGATTACTTACATGAGACTTCTGCATGGTAAGGCTTTTGTGATTCTGTGATTAGGATATGGGCATCACTGACAAAGCTAGCATTTATTGCCCATCCTGGCCATTTCAGAGGGCAATTAAGAGTCAACTACATTGTTGGAGTCCTATGTAGTCAGAGCAGGTAAGGAATGCAGTCTTCTTTACTTGAAGGGAATTAGTGAACCAGATGGTGTTTTTCATTATATAATCACCTTTAAACTAGCTTTGAATTCCAGAAATTATTTAATTCAAATTTGAACTAACATCCCCAGTGCATTAGACTGGATCTGGACGTCTTTTTGCTACATTGCTGTCTGTGGAATCTTGCTCTGCACAAATTAACTGCTGCATTTCCCTCCATTACAAAAGGGCATACACTTCAGAAGTACTTTCTTGCTTATAAATTGCTCTGGGGTTTCCTGATGTTGTGAAAGACAGAGTAAAAAAGGTGTATTTTTCAGTATATTTTCCTCTAGCAATTCACAAGTTATATTCACAATAAATATTCAATCCAAAACACTGGCATTTGAACTTCTTTGTTAAAATCAATACATTTTACAGTTACAACAGATTTTTAAAATAGTTTAAACATTTACTATGTTCTGATAAATGATTGAAATTGATGGCAAAAGATTGCAAACAAGCAGCAATGGAGATAAATATTTCATATGGAAAACAATTCAGCACTGCTCGAAAATGCAGATAATTTTCCTATTTTTTCAAGCATTCTTGATAATCCGTTAGTAAGCAAATCAATCTTTTAAATTATAATGCTTCTGAATATGTTGTTCCTTAAATTGATACACATTTACTTCTCTTTCTGGTTTTACTGTCTCACAACGCATCCTATTCAATTATATCTTCCAGATTTATTATTTAATATAGTTAAGATGGGAAATCACATCACAAAAAAGGAAGAACTACCTGCATCAGATCCAAGGAATAATTTCCGTGAAACTTCCTGATTTCTGCCAGTACAAAAGGAGGAATTTGCAGTGAAGCTGGTGATGTTCCTCCGATATTGCCTGGTACTCAAGTCTATGATCTTTAACAAGAGCTCCACAAAGTGTATGCTGTAATGTGGAATAGCTAGTCACAGTGCTCTCAGAGCAGTTTGCTCATGCTCCAGGTTATATGTCACAGCTCTTTACCAATCAGCATAGCAATCAGCAGCAGCAGACTCCCGGTTCCTTACCTTGTCCCTTGAGCAACCAGCTTCAATAGCAGTGACATTTTTGGACACATGATATGACACGTGATATGACTTGATTGTCAAAGTTAGCTACTGTGGTACAACTTGTATGGTCAGTTCGCAATCCCTCTTACAACGTTTTACATTGTGCGCCCAATTGTGTACAGACCAGCAGGTCTTTTCTGACCCTGGCAGAGGTCAGAGGATGTCCAGCATTAGGGACTGTAATTGGAGATTTAGAATTCTGCTGCTAAGGAACTGTGCGGAATTGACCACACTCTCTACACCCATAGTGAGGTACTGTTATAAATAGATGTGTATTCCAGCTTGGTAATACTCTCACCTCTGAATGAGAAGGTCATCAAGAGGGATTCAACTCCCTTTCACACACAAAAAACACAAGAGATAGGAACAAGAGAAGGTCATGTGGCTCATCAAGCTGGCTCTACCCTCCAATGTGATTGTGCTTGATCAACAGTTTCAACCTTACTTTCCAGATCCTTAGATTCACTGAGAGATCCAATATCTGCATATCCATGTTCAACATTGGAGCATCCCTCTGAGACAGACAATTCCAAACATTCATAACCTATTAGGTTTACAATTTCTCCTCATCTCGGTCCTCTCTGCTCTCCCTGGTGTGTCTCAAAACATACTCTCTGCAATTTTGCTGACAGGTTTCCAATATTAAAACAGTGTCCATGCTTCGAATCTACTGAATTGAATTGAATTGAATTAGCTTTATTGACATGTGCACTTGAATGAGTGCAGTGAAAAGTTTGGAGTGTCACTGCTTTAGATGCCATCTTAGGGTACAAAATACCTAGGTATAAATACTTAAGTATTTGGTACAAAATGGGAAGAATAATAAATACATGTCCAGCATAAGCTGAGCATGGGAAATCATGTCTTGATTGAGTTTTTTGAAGAAGTAACAAAGAGGATTGATTAAGGCAGAGCATTAGACATGATTTGTACGGACTTCAGTAAAGCATTCCTGAAGCAAGGCTCTGGCCCGATACGTCGATTTTCCTGCTCCTCGGATGCTCCCTGACCTGCTGCACTTTTCCAGCAACACACTCTCACCTCTGATCTCCAGCAGCTGCAGACCTCACTGTCTCCCTCAGTAACGCATTCAAAAAGGTTCTCCATGGGAGACTGATTAGCAAGGTTAGATCTCATGGAATACAGGGAGAACTAGCCATTTAGATACAGAACTGCTCAAAGGTAGAAGACGGAGGGTGGTGGAGGAGGGTTATTTTTCAGACTGGAGGCCTGTCACCAGTGGAGTGCCACAAGGATTAGTGCTGGGTCCACTACCTTTTGTCATTTATATAAATGATTTGGATGTAAGCATAGGAGGTATAGTTAGTAATTTGCAGATGACACCAAAATTGGAGGTGTAGTGGACAGCGAAGAGGGTTACAACGGGATCTTGATCAGATGGGCCAATGGCCTGAGGAGTGGCAGGTGGAGTTTAATTTAAATAAATGTGAAGTGTTGAATTTTGGGAAAGCAAAGATTTGCAGAACTTATACACTTAATGAGGGTTGCTGAACAAAGAGATCTTGAAGTGCAGGTTCATAGCTCCTTGAAAGTGGAGTCGCAGGTAGATAGGATAGCGAAAAAGGTGTTTGGTATGCTTTCCTTTATTGGTCAGAGCATTGAGTATAGGAGTTGGGAGGTCATGTTGCAGCTGTACAGGACATTGATTAGGCCACTGTTGGAATATTGTGCGCAATTCTGGTCTCCTTCCTATCGGAAGGATGTTGTGAAATTTGAAAGGGTTCAGAAAAGATTTACAAGGATGTTGCCAGGGTTGGAGAATTTGAGCTATAGGGAGAGGTTGAATAGGCTGGGGCTGTTTTCCCTGGAGCTTCGGAGGCTGAGGGATGACCTTATAGAGGTTTATAAAATTATGAGGGGCCTGTATAGGGTAAATAGGCCTGAGGTCGGGGAGTCCAGAACTAGAGGGCATAGGTTTAGGGTGAGAGGGGAAAGATATAAAAGAGACCTAAGGGGCATATTTTCATGCAGAGGGTGGTGCATGTATGGACTGAGTTGCCAGACGAAGTGGTGGAGGCTGGTACAATTGCAACATTTAAAAGACATCTGGATGGGTATATGAATAGGAAGGGTTTGGAGGAATATGGGCCGAGTGCTAGCAGGTGGGACTAGATTGGGTTGGGATATCTGGTCGGCATGGACAAGTTGGACCGAAGGGTCTGTTTCCGTGCTGTACATCTCTATTATGCTATGACTCTATAAGAATAAAAAGTCATGTTGCGGCTGTACAGGACATTGGTTAGGCCACTGTTGGAATATTGTGTGCAATTCTGGTCTCATGCCTATTGGAAGGATGTTGTGAAATTTGAAAGGGTTCAGAAAAGATTTACAAGGATGTTGCCAGGATTGGCGAGTTTGCACTGTTGGGAGAGGCTGACCAGGCTGGGGCTGTTTTCCCTGGAGTATCAAACGCTGAGGGGTGACCTGGTAAAATCATGAGGGGCATGGACAGGGTGAATAGCCAAGGTCTTTTCTCCAGGTTAGGGGAGTCCAAAATTAGAGGGTATAGGTTTAGGGTGAGAGGGGAAAGATTTAAAAGGAACCTAAGGGTCAAATATTACATACAGAAGGTTTTGCGAACATGGAATGAGCTGCAAGTGGTGGAGGCTGGTACAATTATAACATTTAAAAGGCATCTGGATGGGTACATGAATAGTAAGGGTTTAGAGGGATATGGGCCAAATGCTGGCAAATGGGACTAGATTAATTTAGGATATCTGGTTGGCATGGATGAGTTGGAGCAAATGGTCTGTTTCTGTGGTTTGCAACTCTATGACTCCATAACTAACAGCTCCCAACATCTTCTCATAGCGAGAAAAATTTTTCTCACTGCTTTATTTTAACTTTCAAGACTGCAGTTCATTTTCACACCAAAATCAGCGTGAAGAAACCTTAAAGAAACCTGTAAAGTTAGGAAACAGCTCAACAGTGCAAACACTATAGTCAGGGAGGA
Source organism: Chiloscyllium plagiosum (assembly GCF_037043375.1). Taxonomy (NCBI): domain Eukaryota; kingdom Metazoa; phylum Chordata; class Chondrichthyes; order Orectolobiformes; family Hemiscylliidae; genus Chiloscyllium; species Chiloscyllium plagiosum. The sequence continues at coordinate 84,724,045 of NW_028270149.1, forward strand.
GAAAGTGAGGTCTGCAGATGCTGGAGATCAAAGTTGAAACTTTATTGCTGGAACAGCACAGCAGGTCAGGCAGCATCCAGGGAACAGGAGATTCGACGTTTCGGGCACAGGCCCTTCTTCAGGAATGAGCAGAGAGTGTTCAGCAGGAGAAGATAAAAGGTAGGGAGGAGGGACTTGGAGGAGGGGCGTTGGAAATGTGATAGGTGGAAAGAGGTCAAGGTGAGGGTGATAGGTCGGAGTAGGATGGAGGCGGAGAGGTCAAGAAGAAGACTGCAGGTCAGGAAGGCGGTGCCGGGCTGGAGGGATTCGGCTGAGACAAGGTGGGGGGAGGGGGGATGAAGAAACTGGTGAAGTCCAAGTTCATCCCCTGCGGTTGGAGGGTTCCCAGTCGGAAGATAAGACGCTCCTCCTCCGACCGTCGGGTTGTTGTGGTTTGGCGGTGGATGAGTCCAATGACCTGCATATCCTCGGTGGAGTGGGAGGGGGAGTTGAAATGCTGTGCTACAGGTTGGTTGGGTTGGTTCGTCCGGGTGGCCCAGAGGTGCTCTCTGAATCGCTCCGCAAGTAGGCGGCCTGTCTCCCCAATATAGAGGAGGCCACACCGGCTGCAGCGGATGCAGTAGATGATGTGGGTGGAGGTGCAGGTGAATCTGTGGCGGATATGGAAGTTTCCTTTGGGGCCTTGGAGAGAAGTGAGGGGGGAGGTGTGGGCGCAAGTGTTGCACCTCCTGCGGTTGCAAGGGAAGGTGCCGGGAGTGGAGGTTGGGTCGGTGGGGGGTGTGGATCTGACAAGGGAGTCACGGAGGGAGTGGTCTCTACGGAAAGCTGATAGGGGAGGGGAGGGAAATATATCCTTGGTGCTGGGGTCTGTTTGGAGGTGGCGGAAGTGACGGCGGATGATGCACTGTACATGGAGATTGGTGGGGTGGTAGGTGAGGACCAGTGGGGTTCTGTCCTGGTGGCGGTTGGAGGGGCGGGGCTCAAGGGCGGAGGAGCGGGAAGTGGAGGAGATGCGGTGGAGGGCACCGTCGACCACGTCGGGGGGGAAATTGCGGTCCTTGAAGAAGGAGGCCATCTGTGTTGTACGTATTTTGAACTGGTCCTCCTGGGAGCAGATGCGGCGGAGATGAAGGAATTGGGAGAATGGGATGGCGTTTTTACAGGGGGCAGGATGGGAGGAGGTGTAGTCCAGGTAGCTGTGGGAGTCGGTTGGTTTGTAGTAGATGTCCGTGTTGATTCGGTCGCCTGAGATAGAAACAGAAAGGTCTAGGAAGGGGAGGGAGGAGTCCGAGACTGTCCAGGTGAATTTGAGGTTGGGGTGGAAGGTGTTAGTGTAGTGGATGAACTGTTCAACCTCCTCGTGGGAGCACGAGGTAGCGCCGATACAGTCATCAATGTAGCGAAGGAAAAGATGGGGGGTGGGGCCAGTGTAGTTGCGGAAGATGGATTGTTCCACATATCCTACGAAGAGGCAGGCATAGCTGGAGCCCATGCGGGTGCCCATGGCTACTCCTTTTGTTTGGAGAAAGTGGGAGGATTGGAAAGAAAAGTTGTTCAGGGTGAGGACCAGTTCGGTCAGTCGAAGGAGGGTGTCGGTGGAAGGGTACTGGGTGGTACGGCGGGAAAGGAAGAAGCGGAGTGCTTTGAGTCCTTCGTGATGGGGGATGGAGGTGTACAGGGACTGGATGTCCATGGTGAAGATGAGGCGTTGGGGACCGGGGAAGCGGAAATCCTGGAGGAGGTGGAGGGCGTGGGTGGTGTCACGAACGTAGGTGGGGAGTTCTCAAACACTATAGTCAAGCAACAATGAATGTCCAACTAATGCTGTGTTCACTTCAGGTTTTGCAACTCAGGTGCTAAACTAAGCCTTTGGAAAGCCCAAACAGCTTTTTGAATTCAGATAGTCACAAAATTTGTGAATTGAAAGGCAATGGACATTTCTGTCTCAGCTTAATTTGTGCTGACAATGCAGAGAGTTCATTTTTTTCTGGTTAAACAAGTCTTTAGTATTAAAATTGCCCCCACAGAGTGAAGACTTCAAGACTATCAGATAATAATTTTGAAATTTCAGATAAAATAGTCAACACTGATAGATAACTTGTGAGTTAGGCTCAATTTCCAAATTCACCATCTGAAATTTGTGTCTTGCAGATGAAAGCAAACAGAAGCCTTTGAGCAATTTGTAAGGAAATACAAAACGAGCAGGTGTTATTGTTACTTTGTTACAGCAGAGCTAGCTGACAGAATAATCGAGCTCATGATAGCATCTACTCAGATGGACACATCGAAGCACGATTATAGAGTGGATGCTAGTCTGAGGCTATACGTAATTCAGCTAATCACCTCACCAATACAAGCTAACTGAGTAAGCAATTTGGGAGGTCTGGCCTCTTACAGGTAGTTCTTCAATAACGCAATGGATGCATTCTTGTGCAGCTCTGCATTATAGAAAAATTGTGCTTTAGAAACAGTGCTTAAAGTGATGGCAATGTAGTCACATTGCAGCCAAGACTTGTTTTAAACGCTCGTGCTTTAGAAACTGTTCCCAATTCATCAATTGCATTACACAAATTGTTAATGAATGTGTTAATGAAATGCACGTTATAGCAGAACGACCTGTATTTGCATCCAGAAAATTGTCAAGTCTTTAAAATTGCATATGCCATCAGAAGACACTGGAAGTGAAGGCTAAAACAAAGTGGCTCGTCATTATTGGAAGCCATCATCAGAGGGCAGGCAGGGGATAGAGCAGGACAATGAAGGGAGGAAGGAACTAACAGAATTCCTTTCTCATTGGTCTGCACATGATCAACTTCCTGGACTGTGGTACCAGTGAATACAATTCCAATTTCCCATTCAACAATTCAGAGATGGTCATTCAAAAAGCTAGTATAGATGTGAAGGGCTAAATGGCTTGGTGTGTTGTACAAATTACGTGAACTGTCCAGCACTTTACCTTCCCTATTGATGGGTATTGTAAAGTCCTTTTGGACTGAATGACACAATAAAAGTCTCCATAAGACAATCAATCCAAATTCATTTTATTGAATGAACTATCTGATGACCCCCCCCGCCAAAAAAAGTCATCATCTGATACACTTCCTCCATGCTGATCTTGTGAGGCCCTTGGTCTGTCCTAATCTGCAAACTGCTATCCTGGCAACAGCTGGTGGAAGGCTGATGATTTTCCTTTGGAGGAGACAGCAGATGATCTTGCAAGATGACGTTCTTACTCGGGCTTTAGTTGGCACCTTTGCTGCAGAAGTAGCAGCAGGGTGAGACAGTGGGCAGTTAACCGACAAAAACAGCACTGATGGGGTGGTTTTAGATTAGATTAGATTAGATTACATTACAGTGTGGAAACAGGCCCTTCGGCCCAACAAGTCCACACCGACCCGCCGAAGCGAAACCCACCCATACCCCTACATTTACCCCTTACCTAACACTACGGGCAATTTAGTATGGCCAATTCACCTGACCTGCACATTTTTGGATTGTGGGAGGAAACCGGAGCACCCGGAGGAAACCCACGCAGACACGGGGAGAATGTGCAAACTCCACACAGTCAGTCGCCTGAGGCGGGAATTGAACCCGGGTCTCAGGCGCTGTGAGGCAGCAGTGCTAACCACTGTGCCACCGTGCTGCCCACAGAGAGAGAGAGAAAGTGATGACAACAGTCTGGTGTTCCATGGAGCCACTGTTGCTGCCCCAGTCAACAATCATAGTAATCTGCTGGAGCACAGCTTGCTGTGCAGCCCAGCCTGTCCACTCAAGGTACCTGAGGCTACGACAGAAGCCCTCGGAGTTAAGAATGGATCTTATGGCCATAGTCTGAGTTTCCCCTCAAGTGCTCAGATGTAGTGTGGCTCTAACCCCTGCTGAGATGGAAGCTGAGCCAATGACCATCTGCTGGAGGGTCAGGAAAGGATGACTCCAAACTCAGCTCGACTCCCTGCACTAAGTTGCAGCAAGCTTCCTCCATTCTCCTTGATGGCAGGATGTCGCCAGGACTGGAGAGTTTTAGTTCCGAAGCGAAATTGGACTGACTGGGGTCAAGAAGATGTGAGGAATGGGAAACTGGGACTCATAGTCTGTAAAAGGCAGAAATATTCATAACGTTTAAGAAGTTTTAGATGTACATATGAGGCAATAGGCTCAGAAATGGGATTAGAACAGTTTTTGTCTGACTGGTGCAAACTTGTCATAGAATCACAGAATCCCAACGCGCGGCCCATCAGGTCCACACCACCCCTCTGAAGACCATCCCATCCAGACTCACCCCCTTTCCCTGAAAACCTTGCATTTCCTACGGCTAATCCACCTAACCTGCACATCTTTGGATTGTGGGAGGAAACTGGAGCACCCAGAGGAAACTCACACAGACACAGGGAGAATGTGCAAATCCCACACAGACAATTGCCAAAGGTTGGAATCAAACCCAGGTCCCTGGTTCTGTCAGGCAGCAGTGCTAACCATTGAACCACTGTGCTGCCCCAAATGGGCTGAAGGGCCTCTTTCTGTGCTGTAGCTCCCTATGACTCTAGCCAGCAGACTGCTTGTTGCATCGTGTATTTCATTATATAAGCTTATCATCCGTTCTCTGTTCACTGCCTATTGAAGTCCCAATCTGAGTCGCTTACAGCAGCCAGTAAGTAATCCAATAAACAATACAATAGTGCTCTGGAATGGCATTGCAGAGCCTCAGAAAGGTATTGCAAAATTGTGCCTACAGTTCACAGAAAATAACCTGTAAGGAGTTAGCTGAGTAGAAATTTTAAAATATGATTATCTGCGCTTGAGTCTCTGCAATGGATAGTGTTGGGAAACCATTTTAAACGTTTGTTTTGTTAATCTAAAATGTGGTTTAAGTCAGTATCACTTTGTTTTCTTCATTTGTATGTTTTGTTCAGGAAAATCTACATTATCATTATCAGCTTGGACCATAACGTTTGAAAAAAAAAAGTGCTTTGGATTGACAAAGCTTGGGATCAATGGTGCTTTGGATTGGCAGTGTTTGGTACCCGACAAATCAGATCAATAGCTGGTTCATCTTTCTGAAGGGAAAACCGCAATTTCAAGCAGCACTTAGTGTCTTGTGCCGACCTGAGTCGATCCCTTTTCATCCAAGCCATTTGTAGAGATTTCCACTCAACTTGTTTTGCAATATTTCTGCTGCTTGAATTAGAATCCCTAACTGTGTGGAACAGGCCCTTCGGCCCAACAAGTCCATACTTGTATCCCATCCAAACCCATTCCCCTACATTTACCCTTGATTCATGCATCTAACCTATACATCCCTGAACACTATGGTCAATTTACCTAACCTGCACATCTTTTGGATTGCGGGAGGAAACCCAGACAGACACGGGGAGAATATGCATACTCAACACAGACAGTCACCTGGGGTCTGGAATCGAACCCGAGTCCCTAGTGCTGTGAGGCAGCAGAGCTAATCACTGAGCCACCATGCCACTACCCAAACAGTGACCAACTTTGACACTACAAGTATCGCTAAATTGCGAACCTCAACGCTGCACTTGGTCAGTGTGGGGATTGAACCCACAACCTTGGTATTAGTAGCACCACACTCTAACCTTTTGAGCTAACCAACCTACGCCCAGGCACTATGGCCCAAAGGTGGAGACACAACCACTGCACCACAAGATCCCTGAAATGTTTTTAATTAACCTGTGTATGGTTGTTTATTTGACATACATCTGGAGCAGATGGGAAGCAATGGAGGAGGAGGTAATCGAGCAGGCAGAGGAGTGGATACCTGTTAAAAACAGGAAGAGAAAATCCGGCCAGGCCCCCAAAGCCTCCCAGCAAAGGGGGAAAAGACAGCTGCACGAGGGAGGGACGGCCAGCTCTTCAGATGGGGAAGACGGGCGCACAGAATGTCATCACCACCAGAAGAAGAGACAGAGTGCCGTAGGTAAAGAGGAGGGCATTTCCTCCCAACCAGGAAACAACGGACCCCCCGAAGTCCACCCTCCACCCAGTGAGAACCAGGGGGTACCCACTGCCCCACAACTACAGGTAACTGAGAGCTGTGATCCTCTGACAGTCCCATTGTCAGACACAGAACTGGACGGTGAAGACCCTTACCTTGGCTCAATGACACCAGAGCAGGTAAATGACCCCAGTGAGGAGCTGGATAGCTACCTCAGCCCAGTGAGGGTCCAGCAGTTTGTGCTCACCATGGGGATGCAGACAGCTACCCCAGAGACAGGACAGTCAAATGGACAATGGTAACCCCATAAACTGGGGGTTAAAGAAGGTTCATTTTGTATCGTATAACAGGGCACCCACTCAGTAGGTGGGTTCCGCTGAAGCCACAGCTAAATACTGAGAGACTGGATGGTTAATAAAGGGAACTGTAAATAGGATAACTGTAAATTCGATTAATTTCAATCTGTTCTTTGTAATGTTAAGACATGCAATGTATATATCTATGAACGACATGACAAATTGTACAAGTACCAAAGATCTATTTCTATGAATAAAGTATATTTTGAAATAAAAAAATTCTGGAGCAGATGGGACTTGAACAATTTAGGGATGTTACCCAATGCACCGACAAGAGCCCCCATCCTAAACTATTTGCAGTCTAGCATTATTCAAGGCTTCAACCTGAATGTTGATCATGGTCAGTGAGTGAATTGCTGTCAATCTGGGAGTGGTATGAGTTCAATCCACTGAAGCATTGTTTCAAAACTGCCTTCCTTTGGGATCAGTCTCTCGTGGTTAACTCGATGATTGATAAAAAAAACAGCAACGATCAAGACCTTAATTATTCATGTAAGAAAACACTGATGCAAATTTTCACAATGTAGGAACGTTTGTGTTGAAAATAATTGACAATTAAATCCCTTTACAGAGTAACTTCAACATATGTACCTATCTGCATAACCGTTGCTATAAATACAGCCAACAGTGAAACTGAATAGACTGTTGTGAACTTTATACAAAAATGGAGCAAATATCTTTCAGGTTCACTGTGGTATCAGTTCCACAAGCGTACCTTTGTGTCAGGGGGCAATTTTCACATGAGGCTTTAGGGAACCCATAATTATGCTGATAACCCTGCTACTTAATGCAATAAAATGTCAAACATGCCTTTGAATTAATCAAGTTATTACCTCAGCACGACAGAGGTCACTGAGCTAATAAAGGTGATGTGACCTTCACCTGCTGGTGTTTGGGAACTGCAGTGGAGAAACAATTAGCTGAAGAGGAAAGGATCACATTTACGTTTTTTTTGTTCCTTTGTAACTACGTGATACCTGAGAGTTGTTTTAGACTGCTTTTTAAAGTGACTGCCAAGTATTTGTTTATGAGGTTAGTTAAACATCAGTCCTCTTCCTTATTCCCTTACTATAGCTGTAGTTATGTTGGTCAATATCTCTAAATGGGGTTAAAATTGGTGGGACTTCCCTCTGTCATTGTTGATTTGGACCTCTGTTTCAAACGGATCACTTAGTCAGCTGTAACTCCATATAGGGCTCTCTTTTGATAGAGACAAAATAACTGCAGATGCTGGAATCCAAAATATGTAGGCGGGAGGCTGGAAGAACACAGCAAGCCAGGAAAGCATCAGGAGTATAGAAGTCAACATTTCGGGTTTAACCCTTCTTCAGGAATGGGAGTAGGTGAAGGAGTTCTCTTCTGAGGCAGTAAATTGTAGGTTCCAATGTCGCTCTTGAACAAGGGCTAAAAGATTTTTTTTTCTCTGAGGGCTCTTGTATGAGATATTCCTGAGGGCTACTTTTTCAGGGTTCATCTCTCCCTTTATATTATGAACCAACTCTCTTTTGAAAGTCACAATTGAATAAACCACCACCACACTCTTGGGTAGTGCACGGCAGATCCTAACCACTGGTTGCATCAAGACTTTCCTCATATCACCAGTGCTTTCTACTAAATCACCCTAAAACAATGTGCTCTGGTTCTCACTCCTTCCTGCAATGTGATTGGTTTCCCTGTCCAGAATCCTCATATTGATCTTGAATGCCTCTATCACACTGCCTCTCAATCTAGAATTCACCAAGCTGTGACAAGGCTTTAAGAGGTGTATTATGTCCTAGTTTCTTTTAGAGAGAGAATGGGGGGGGGGGGAGGGGTCAGATACAAGCAGTCTATGAGAAGTTAAACAACTTGTGAAGCCTTGGGATTTGTTCAAGGTTGGAACAATAAAAGCAGCCTGAGTGGGTGTGATCAAGCTCTCACAGCACCAGGGATTTTCATTAGCTTTCAGAAGTTGTTGCTGGGGTCTTAGCAAGGTTGGAAGGCAGTGAATCCCTCCCATCTGCTATTCTGGGTTTTCTCTCAATGTTTTTCCTCCTGGGCTGTTGCAGTTGCATGTGCCTTCAACATATATACAATTGTTTTCGAAATTTGCCTTTGGTCAAGGGTGTGTTTATGGGTTGTTACTATATTGGAATGATTACAGTTTAGTAATAAAATAATAATTATTCTGTTAAATTTTCCAATAGCGTTAAGATATTCCAAGTTCTTCTTTCCTTTGTTATATTTTAACTGTAATGTTTGAATAAATTGTGTGTTGCTTAACTTTGCATTATTTGACAAATCAAATTGCATCTGGAACCTCGCATTTACTTTCCAAGTAAGAAAACGTTAGGTCTAGGTTACCTACTCAATATATTTTGAGATGGGGGAGTGGTGGTTCTGGTCTTGTCATACAAAGCCTTGAGCTTCTCTGACTTGTCAACAGAATTGAAGTCCCCATCCCATGAACCATTCTCCAAAGTATCAAGTAAACAAATTTCTCCAGCATTTTCTGGTTTCTTATGAGATGTCCAGCACCTGCAGCACTTTGCTTTGGAAAGAACAGGTAGTGTCTTCTGAAAGGAACACAGTGACTGCTGGAGAAGCTCAGCAGGTCTGGCAGTATCTGAGGAGAAAGAAACATTTGAGTTAACATTTTGAGTCCAGCCACCCTTCTTCAGAATGTCATACCATAGACGAAATGTTAACTCTGTTTCTCTCGCCAAAGATGCTGACAGATTCGCTGAGTTCCTCCAGCATTCACCGTTAGTTTCCGATTTCCAGCATCTGCAGGATTTTGTTTTTAATTAGATAGTGTTTCCTGCTTGCCATTTATACTGAGAATGCATGAAAACAATAAAGGCATCTGCTGGGTTTTATTTTTTAAGTTGGGTTCATTGCACAGAGCTCCAAGTTATTACCCTTTTCAAATACAACCATTTGCTTTCGTGAAAGAATAGTTAAGCCCATCTCCGTCAAATGTTAAGAAGGCTGCAGAATAAAAAACAGAACTACAAAAACTGAACATTATCACCAATCTATCGATGACTGGCAGAGATAGTTCATACATGGAATTCAAAACCCAGTCAGATCAGCCATGAGCTGATCGAATGATAAAGCAGGCTTGAGTGGCCTACCTCTTGTATATTTGAATGCGTACACAAATGTCCATAATCTGGTACCAATCACTTACAGTTGCTGGATGCTCAGCCCAGAGAACAGGGAAGTCAATCATTGTTCTGGAAGCAGAATTAGGTCGATGTGAGCAGCCTGAATTCTCAGGCTGAACCTCATGTCCACAGCCGATTCCCCATTTATCCCAGCACTTCCATGCTGTTCCACCCTGCCCTCCCCTCTCCTTAAGGCTGGCTGAAGACTTACTGGTTTTCCCAAAGGAAGGAGGAACTGCTTCTGCTCATGAAAGGAAGAACAAAAAGAGCATAGATCTAAAGTAGATCTGCGAAAGGAACAATGATGAAGTGGGGAAAACCTTATTGTCGTTCAATCAGTAATAAAGGTATGGAAGGCACTGGAAGCCTGATGATGGTGGATACAATTGAGACAATTGAGAGAGTATTGGATTTGGATAAAGGTAATATGTGAGGATATGGGGAAAGAGCAGGAGATTGGTACTAGCTAATGATGTTCTTTTATCAGTGTGGGTATGATGCCAAATAAGCCTGTTTCTGTATTTTAACACCTGTATGATTCTGAGTCTCTCCCCATGGGCTCCCCACTTGATGTGTAGGGTCTTCCGCACCTTCGCCTGCTAAAACTCAATCTATCACAGGGTTCTGAGACACCATCTTTTCCTTCACTTTCCCACTTTCTCACTTTATCTGCTTTTCGTCCCCCTCCCCCGTGGGAGCAATGAGTAAGAAACAAGCGTCACAGCTGACTCTCTGGAATGCTGCACCCTGGCAGGCTATGGAGGTTCATTCATTGAGTATACTCATGCAGAGATTGAAAGGTTTATCAATATTGAAGATATCAAGGCATAGGGGGATAGTGTGGGAAAATGTCACTGAGGGGGGAGATCAGTTGAATGGCGGAGCAAGTTTGATGGGCCGAGTGGCCTACCTTTGCTTCCATGTCCTATGCTTGCATTTTACTGAACAGACCCATTGAAGCGATACCCGCCAGATATAGTTAGACTGTATTTGTATAAAGGCATCGTATTTGGACGATGTAACTAATAACATAAAAGGTACAGAATGTGGAGTTCTTGTTTAATCTAGGTGAGTCTGTCATAAGCAGTGAAGACGACACCATTACGTCTTCCTTAAAGATTTAGATTTAGATTTAGATTTAGATTAGGTTACAGTGTGGAAACAGGCCCTTCGGCCCAACAAGTCCACACCGACCCGCCGAAGCGAAACCCACACATACATTGACCCATAACCTAACACTACGGGCAATTTAGCATGGCCAATTCACCTGACCCTGCACATCTTTGGACTGTGGGAGGAAACCGGAGCACCCGGAGGAAACCCACGCAGACACGGGGAGAAAGTGCAAACTCCACACAGTCAGTCGCCTGAGGCGGGAATTGAACCCGAGTCTCTGGCGCTGTGAGGTAGCAGTGCTAACTGCTGTGCCACCGTGCCGCCCATCTTTGGTATACAAAATTGCTGCCTATATCATCTTCATGTTATAATACAATTGACTTGATTTTACAGAAAACGTTAACCAAATGTTCAATCTTTCCTAATCCTCAACCCTGTACCCTAAGGAAAGGATGTATAACAACATCCCAGATTAAACCTTATGGGGTCCTGTAGTGAGCCTACATTAATATAGGTGAGGCCTTGTCCTAAACAGTCTTTCAAAGAGTGACTTACCTTTCCTTATTTCCTGTTTTTAATTGTAGTGTTAGTGGATTTTCTCCGTATGTATAGACTAATTAACAGGCAAGGTGAATACAAATATACACTGAATATCCCACACAGTGCAGAGCAGGAAGATTACAAGATAAATAGAGGTTTCTGATGTAAAGTGACAATAACAGACACTGATCTATTACGGTGTCCAAGCAATTTGCCTACTCAGTGCACATAAATTAAGAGTAATGACTGCATTTTTTGTTTCTCTTTCTGAATGTCAGCAAAGTTTACACCTTAAGTTCATAAATTATCCACTCGCATATTATTATTTATCTGGATCTGTGATTGAACCTTGATTCATTCTTTTCTAGGTTGCATTTGCATTGTTTAAACCCAAGTTTCCAATTCTAATTTTCTCCTTCCTGTAAGGGCTGAAAAGCAGTAGATTTTGCAGGAGAGAAAGGGACTAAAGGTTTGCAAAGAGAACGCAGTTAACTTTGAGCTTTGCATCTGCTTTGCTAGATGATAGGAAAAGAATTTGGGCCCCAAAATAATTTCCATGACTTTGTTCCTCCCTGTCTCTGTAATCCCCACCAGTTCTACAAATATCTCAAAATGCTGCACTCCTCCAAGTCTGATCTGTTGGCTACGTAGAGTCATATAGCATAGAACCAGGCCCTTTGACCCAACCCATCCATGCTGACCAGATTTCCTAAACTGAACTAGTCCCATCTTTCTTATTTTGCAATACAGAGTGATACTAACAGTGTGGGTTCAATTCCAGCAGTTGCTAGCTTCTCAACATTTCCTGTTGTCTGGGACGTGGTGACCCCCAGGTTAAACCCACCACCAGTTGTGCCTCTCTGCCATGTGGGACAATGGTGGTTTTACCTTATACTTGTGTCTTGCATCAAGCAATGTGTCAATAGTATATCCCTTTTTCTTGCTCAAAAGATTTCTCTCTAGGATTTAATTCGAGTAGAGGTAATGGTAGGCTCAGTGAGCCTCCCTAACACTTCCTCCTCAGAACAATCACATGATAACCTCCACAATAACATTTTCCAACAAACTGATTAATATAATATTGGGGTTGTTATCTGTACACCCATGATCTGGAGTCTGTTAATCCTGAAATTAATTCTTATCTTGAGCTGGTCTTCAAGAATCTTCCAGATCAATTTTGGATGTTTTCATTGTCCACATAAAGACTGGATATTTTAATTGCCAATAAGAAACAAGATTTTTAAAGCACTTTTCTTGAGATCATCTATCACTTGATCTACAAAATAAAACTGCAGACTATGTTTGAACAATTGAAATTCAGCAAGGGTGTCACTAGAATGAGGTTTCTGCTATCTTTGATTCTGCCTTAAAAATGTTGTATCCTACCACTTTAAGCAACACATCCCTGACTTTGTGTCAGTGAAACTTAAAACTTCACCTTCCTTAATAACGAAGACATTGCAGCTGTTATTTACCTTATCAACAGCCCGAAATAAAATGATCCTGTGCTTTCTGTCTCACACTGCATTGACATTGTGTCCCAACTCAAGAGTGGACTTCAATCTTTTTAACTCAGGTGAAATTCATTCCATCTTGAAAGGACGTGTATTCTAAATAAAAGAAAGTTCCTGCATTTTCCTGTTGGTTCGTACCTTGAGATCTGTATAGATGCCTGTACTCATAGGAACTAATATCGCTTAAGAGTGAGGAATTCTTCCATAATCCAAATTCTCTGCTTTGCTACAATAATATTTTTGCTTCCAACACAGTGTTTTACTGATGTAACAAGGCTTATGTTATTTCTCCTAGACATTGAAGAATCCAACCAATGTTCATTACAACCAACCTCTGTATTATGCACAAACATGATGTTCCTCGGGCATGCAAGTATCTAAGACAATATTAAATGCTTACAATGCTCACAATGAAGCATCATGCTTCAAGAAATCTGAGGTAAAATGTAATATTAAATTGTTATACCCTTATGTCACTTGCTACAACAGAGTAATGATGTAGTGAGCATGTATCTTCAAGATTTACTAATATACTGTCTATGAGATAGAACACTATAAAACTAATGCCTTTGATCTCAGCTCTGACAATAAAGGATGGACAATGCCAATCCAAGAAAATGAAAACTGAATACAATTGAGATGCAAATGTTAAGATGAATGAGCGAAGTAACAGCAAAGTACAAAATTAGGAACTGGGGAGGTCAGTGAATATTGTGGGACAACTGAAGAATGAAGAGATTGTTATGGTATGGTCATCTGTTGAAGAGTAACAGGAAGTATGAAGGATGAGTGATGGGACTCATTGGACAAAAAGGAGGAGAAGGCCGAAGACCAGATGGAAAAATGCAGAGTTGAGACAGCTGAATGCAATAGGTTTTGAAGGAGAATGAATGACTGGCAGGAGGAAATGGAGAATTGTGATTGAACGCTACTGTAGTGATGCTAAGAGAAATGGGAGAAACTGAAAAAAAGGACGATATATTCTTGACCGAACCAGTGAGGAGGCTGAACTATACCTGGTTGTTGTTGGCAATCACTCAATGCCAAGTACAATTGTCCAACTTGGAAACTCTATTATACGTGGTATTATAGACTATTATAGTATTATAATAGTATTATATTACACCAGGGTGGCACAGTGGCTCAATTGCTAGCACTGCTACCTCATAGCGCCAGGAAACCGAGTTCGGGTCCAGCCTAGGGTGACTGGCTGTGTGAAGTTTGCATATTCTCCCCGTGTTCATGTGGGTTTCCCCCAAGTGCTCTAGTTTCCTCCCACAGTCCAAACATATGCAGGTTAAGTGGTTTGGCCATGCTAAATTGTCCCATTGTGTCCAGTGATGTGCAGGCTAGGTGAATTATCAGTGTTATAGGGTTCAGGGTAGGTCTGGGTAGAATGCTTTTTGGAGGGTCAGTGTGGACTCAATGGGTCAAATGGCCTGCTTCCACACTGTAGGGATTCTATTATTCTATGGTATTGTACAACAAGATAATATTACTTAATGCCTTCATAGTGAAGACACTCCTAGGTAGCAACATGATATGATTGAATTCTACATTCAGTTTGAGTGAGAAATAATACTGAGACCACTTTTTTAAAAAAATAAGGATAACTAAGATGGGCGGCATGGTGGCACAGTGGTTAGCACTGCTGCCTCACAGCGCCAGAGACCCGGGTTCAATTCCCGCCTCAGGCGACTGACTGTGTGGAGTTTGCACGTTCTCCCCGTGTCTGCGTGGGTTTCCTCTGGGTGCTCCGGTTTCCTCCCACAGTCCAAAAATGTGCAGATTAGGTGAATTGGCCATGCTAAATTGCCCGTAGTGTTAGGTAAGGGGTAAATGTAGGGGTATGGGTAGGTTGCGGGTCGGTGTGGACTTGTTGGGCCGAAGAGCCTGTTTCCACACTGTAATGTAATCTAAATCTAAAAGTAAGAGGCAGGAGAGCCAGAAGTGATTTGGCAAATTAGATTAGAGGAAAAGTCAATAAAAATGTAGTGGCAGATATCTAAGGAGATACTTCAGAATATACATTCCAAAGAATAAGAAAAATTCCAGGTGTTGAACCCATCAAGCATGGTTAACACAAAATGTTAAAGTAACAAGCATAAAGATAAAGGACATAATTAGATAATTGCAAAGTGGCAGGTCAAAAGGTTGGACAGAATTTAATAAAAAAGAAAAAATGACGAAAAATAAATGAGGATGAAAGGGTGTGGTTTGAAGTACAAGAAAAAGCTAGCCAGAAATATAAAAAACAGATAGCAAGAGTTTCTGTAAATATTTCAAAAGGAAAAGAGTTAACAACATGAGCTTTGATAATATAAAAAGTGTGGCAGGAGAATTAATAATGTAAAACAAGAAGATAGCAGGTGAACTGAATAGGGGATGTGTTTCAGTTTTCACTTTTGAGGATACAGGTAATATGCCAAATGCAGCAACAAATTAGAAACTGAAAAAGAGGGAGGAACTCGGGAAAATTACAATGACCAGTAAAGTGGTACTGAAGAAGTTATGGGCTTTATCTTAAGGTTTTAACAGAAGTGGTTAGTGAAATAGTTAATGCATTGGTTTTTATTTTCCAAAACTTGGTTGATGTAGGTACAGTCCATTACAATAAATAGGATGATAGCAAACTTTATTTTAAAAAGGGATGGGAAGACAGAAACCATGAAGATACAGGATAGTCAACTTAATATAAGGAAATATTTTGTGTTAACCATGCATGATGGGTTCAACACCTGGAATTTTTCTTATTCTTTGGAATGTATATTCTGAAGTATTTCCTTAGATATCTGCCACTACATTTCTAAGGAAAATGTTAGAATCTATTATTAAAGACATTATTGCAGTTAGTTTGTACAAGATAGTTTCAAGATATTTTTGGGGACTCAAACATGGCTTTGCAAACATGAAAAAAATGCTTGACACATCACTTGGCGTTCACTGAGAAGGTAACTCATGCTTTGGATTAAGAGGAACTGGTAGATGCATTACACTTAGATTTCCAGAAAGCATTTGATGAGATATCACATGAATGGCTATCTGGGAAATAAAAGTTCATGGTGTGGCAGGATGGCATATTGATAGAAGATTGACTGACTAACAGGAAGCAGAGACTAAGCATGAATGGGTCTTTTGAGGTTGATAAAATGTAACAAGTGGCATTGATCCTTCCATTGTTTACAATTATAAATGTATTTGGATGAAGGATATAAAGTATGGCTGTCACATTTGGCGATCACATAACGACAGGCAGGAAAATCAGTTATGAAGAGGACAAAAAGAGGCTTTAAAAATATATTGATAGGTTAATTGAGTGGATAAAGATGTGATAGATGGAGAATAATGTGGGAAATTGTGAAATTTTCTATCTGGTAGGAAAATTAAAAATGAAGCATGGTGTGAGATTACAGAGCTCTGAGATGTCCTAGTGCATAAATCACAAAAGGTTAATATTCCAGCACAGCAAGTATTCGGGAAAGCTAATAGAATTCTATATCTATCACAAGGGTAATCAAGTACAAAAGTAGGGAAGTAAAACTGGAGGTTGGTGAGAACACATACAGGGGTCCATGAGTCTATAGAACCCTAATCCTGAAAAGCAGAGTCCTTAAATAGTTTTAAGGCAGATGCAGATGGATTCCTATTAAGCAGGGTGGTGCCAAGTGCTAAGCGAGAACATGGTTTTGAGGTTATAATCCGATCAGCATTGAATAGACAAGCAGACTCAAGGGTTTGAATGGCCTCCTCCTGCTTCTGGTTTATATGCATGAAAGAAAAAGAAGACACCAGTCACAGTATTGTGTCCAAGTCTGGACACCATCCTTTAGCAAGGGCACGAGGGCTTCTGAGAGAGTACAAAAGTGATTTCTGATATTGTTTCTAGTGAGGATAGAATACAGGCACATGGAACTACTGGAGAAGCTAGGGTAGTTCTTCTCAAAGCGGACAAGACTAACGAGTGATTTGATTGACTATCAAAATCATAATGGGTTTAGATAGAGTATATAAAGAGAAACATTCTTAATGGCTAAAGAGTCAATACCTAGAGGACACAGATATAAGATGATTGAGGAAAGCATGAAACTGCTTACTGCGGTGCGTGGATGGGATTTGCATAGTGATAGCATGGTGGAAAAGGGATAGCATGGTGATAGCATGGTGGAAAAGGGATAGCATGGTGATAGCATGGTGGAAAAGGGATAGCATGGTGATAGCATGGTGGAAAAGGGATAGCATGGTGATAGCATGGTGGAAAAGGGATAGCATGGTGATAGCATGGTGGAAAAGGGACAGCATGGTGATAGCATGGCCTTCAAAAGGGAGTTGCATATATACTTGATTGACAATGCAATGGTGGGAAATGGAGAAAGACTAAGGAAGTAGGACTATTTGGATTGCTTGTCGAAAAAAGCTGCACAGACTCAGTTAGATGAATAGCCTTTGTCTGTCCCATTTATTATACAACTCTGGGTAAGGTTAGATGAACAAAATGCAACAGACGGTAGGTAAGCAGTAGTTATTAAGACTGGACATTCCTGATGAAGAGCTTATGCTTGAAACATCAGTTCTCCTGCTCTTTGGATGCTGCCTGACCTGCTGTGCTTTTCCAGCACCACACTTTTCGACTTATTCTCTACAACTGATTACCTGAACTTGCAAGGTTCAGGCTGGGTGGTACTGTTTCAAGCAGAGAAATGTGACAGCACTGTCCTGGAACATAAATGATTAAAATTACTCTGGAGCAGTTATTTTGTAGGTCCCCTTCTCCAAAAGCAAATGTTGGCGAATTCGTTCTCTTCCATGTTTTAAATCCAAGAGCACGAAGGTTGTGTTTTCATAGCATTGCAATAAAGCTGAGTTGAGAATTGTAAGGCTGAGAGCCGGTCAGTGCCCTGAATGTCCAGCAGAGGGGGTCTGAACAGTGAAGAATGAGCTTCAAAACAGAACACCAATCTGCTAGTCGTACAAAGAAAGCCCTTCATGGCATGGGCTCAGCAGAGTGATAATGTGACACCAGAGTTTGGATTCCAGAGAACAGGTTAAACAGGGATGACCACAAGCCGGCATGGTGTTTCCTGGAATTTAGAAGGTTAAAAGGGTATTTTGATTGAAGTTTATAAGATTTTAAGGGGAACAGATACAGTAGGTGGAGAGAAACGATTTCATTTAGGGAATCTAGGACAAAGGGGAATGTTGCAAAAATTGTAACATGAAACCTAAACACACATGATCATGAAGTAGGGATTTTTTTTATTCCACTGGGATCAAGTCATTACAACACAAAGGAAAGTTGATGTTAGACAAGGAGGTATTTAAGGGGTTGAAGCCTGGGGTTCACATTGGGTTGAGGAATAAAGGATTCTTCCCATGACTCCCCCTTTCTATCTGCTCCTTCTTTCCATAACACCCCCCCCCCCCCCCCCCCACCTTTTTCCAAAGGCAACATTTTTTTCCCAAAGGGCATCTGTTCAATCTGCCACACCATCACCAGTGGTGGGGAGAGGTGCGAAGATGACTCCTCGAGCTCCCCTGGTCAGCACGCTCCCTCATTGTCATCACTTCCTGCTGGAGGTCCCATTACAAAATGAGAGTCAGACTTCCCAGGAATGAAATTGGGAAACACTCCTCCATACAAGGGATAGGAGAACTTTGGAACTCTATTGCCTACACAGCAGTTAATTCTCCATTGATTGTTAATTTAAAACTTGCAATTAATAGCTTTTTTTATTGTTTCCCAAAACCATTAAGGGAAATTGGGGCAAAGGTGACTATATGGAGTTAAGAACGACCATAATGTGACTTAATGGCGAGGTTAAATGTCTTCCCCTGTTCCTATGGTCCTGTATCAGTTCATTTGTAATGCAGTGCTCAGCAGCAATATGCAAGCTTACCTTGTGTATGCAACTCTATCATTAACTCAGGCTTCACACATGACTGAGTGGCTGTAGATTATAGACTCCCATTGAGAAAGCCTGGGATTCAATCTTCGGTGTATTAAATTTCAATAGAAACAATGTGCAGGATTATGGGTAAAAATGTAAGAGAATGGCACTAACCATGAAGCTCACTTAGAGAGCCAGTGCTGATCTGATGGGCTAAATGGCTTCTTGTACCACAACAATTCTATGAGTCTGTGGACAGTAGCAGTCCAACTCAACCTGCATTTTGTGGTTTGGCCACTGGATGGAGGTATCAATCAGTGGGTTTGCCATTGCTTCTGACCCTCTCAAATGTGATTAATGAAGACACACAGAATTGGACACTGCCTCTCGTTCAGCTGAAAGTGAAATACAAAGTAACAGAAAATAAAGATTCAACGCCAACTGGGAAACCTGTTCCTTACCATTAAAAATAAAATGTTGATTATATGGCCAGTGGTTGGGTAGAGAGAAAAACAAAAACTCCATTTATCCTGTGCCAACCTCCCACAGCAGTTTCCAGTCAATTAAGTGCTTTGCAATGTAGAAAATATTGTGCAAAGCAAACTCCCACATACAGGGGTGAGATCATGGCCAGGTAATCCACTTTGATGGTGTTGGTTGACAAACAATCAGTGACAAGGATTATTGACAAGGTGTGTCGGTGTGGACTCACTGTATGGAATGCTCTGCTTCCACACTGTAGGGATTCCATGATTCTAGGACACTGGACAGAACTCCCCTGATTTCCACTGAATAGTGTCATAGGTTATTTATAGGGCATTTGAGAGTGGAGAGTAGGCTTTGGTTTAATACCTCTTTTGAAAGATGGCACCTGACACATCACCCCACCTCAGTACTGCTCTGAGTCTATCATTTGTGGTCAGGTCCCTGGAGTGGGATCTTAATCCAGACTCTTCCCCACACACTGTCTTAGATGACTGTGATACCCACTAAGCCAAGGCTGACATCTTTGGCGTGTGACTTTATGCAAAGACTGATGAGCAGTCTTAGTTGTCTCTCAGTCTCTCCAGTTTCCGCATGATGAGTTAAGCAGCCTTCAGTGTGCTGTCCCATAGAAGCAGCATGGAGTCATTGTCTGAAAAGACATGAAGGTACAGTTCCTGCTCATTGATCACGCATTGAAGTGCAGAGCCCACGTATTGATTGCCTCAGTGCTATCAAGCGAAGACACACAGAAATCTTTTATTTAAACATCAGAGCTTGGTTCTGTAGCTCTGAACGGCTGTGTGTTCTTGTGTAGTGATGTGCTAATTAGGACTATTCTGCAGGGACTATACTAATTAATTGTAATTGGCTAGAACACACCCCCTCAAGTCAGCCGCCCAAAGAGTGAGTTACTATGGTAACACTTATTTCTATTCTACTGATTGGCTGATTTGGATGACACAAGTGACACTAATTAAAATCTAATTAATGAAAGTGGTCCCATTTTAAAGGTGCACACATGAGAAACATGGAATTATAAATAAATACAAATGAAAGCTATGAACTAACAAATGCTGTTGAGTGGGCCTTCTGGTCCTTGTGTCTACTGCTTACGAGCAGCCTCAGATGGTGCTCCTTTGCCAGGAAGAGTTAAGAGAACAAGACCCTGCAGCAGGGGTGGGTAGCCAACATGCCACGTTTGAACTGAACACTTGGCATTGCTCATCAAGATGAAGACTCACAAACGGGTTCTGGATCAGTGGTGCTGGAAGAGCACAGCAGTTCAGGCAGCATCCAAGGAGCTTCGAAATCGACGTTTCGGGCAAAAGCCCTTCACCAGGAATAAAGGCAGAGAGCCTGAAGCGTGGAGAGATAAGCTAGAGGAAGGTGGGGGTGGGGATAGAGTAGCATAGAGTACAATAGGTGAGTGGGGGAGGAGATGAAGGTGATAGGTCAGGGAGGAGAGGGTGGAGTGGATAGGTGGAAAAGGAGCTGGGCAGGTCGGACAAGTCCGGACAAGTCAAGGGGACAGTTTTGCTGGAGGTTAGAAACTAGGATGAGGTGGGGGAAGGGGAAATGAGGAAGCTGTTGAAATCCACATTGATGCCCTGGGGTTGAAGTGTTCCGAGGTGGAAGATGAGGCGTTCTTCTTCCATGCGTATGGTGGTGAGGGAGCGGCGGTGAAGGAGGCCCAGGGTTTCTCGGAGATGTTCCCTAAAGCGCTCTGCTAGGAGGCCCCCAGTCTCCCCATTGTAGAGGAACAGGTTTGTCCACTTAACAGCACCCCTTCTTGACCAAGCAGTGAACTGTCAGGAATGTGACACTGAGGTGCACACAGAAATTGAGTGGGGGCTCCTTTAACAGGAGCTACACTCAAACTGATGTAAATCTCAGATACGTACAGGTGGCAAAATCCGCCGTCAGTAGTGGGATGGGGCAGGAGAGGGGGTCATCATGTGGCTTTAAAATAAAACATTGGATGGGAAGGACCTCAGCAACTTGGCAGCACAAACCAGAAAAGAAGATCTCCATGAGGTGAGGTGGGAGATGGTCACCTGCTGAGATCAAACGCTAAAGGTCAGAGAGGGCAATGTTCAAACAGTAAGATGGCACATCAGGGAGTGTCTAAATGGGAGATATCAGGCAGTGGGGGAGGAGGTGAACTGGGAGCGAGATGGTTCTGTGCTGAGTGAAATGTAATGGTGGGAATTCTGAAAGGTGATCGCTGTATAATTCAACTTAATGCCAGTGGCACATGCTTTACTGCCTACGTGATGGGAAATGCTATTGAAGCACCTGAGGAAAATAACATGGGATAGTTTCCTAAAGCAGCATTTAAAGAGGAAACCACAATCCAGGTGAATCTAATGCAATCTGAGAACTGCATGTGGAAAATACCTGCACCCCAATTGATCAGGAGAAAGAGGAGCAGGCGTAGACCATTCAGCCCATCAAGCCTGCTGTGCCAGTCAATAAGATCCAGTCAACTCCTCATTCCTGCCTGTTTCCTTGTCAATAATTAATCCAGCTAATTCAGCCTTGAGCACATTCAATGACCCAGTGCCACTGTTCTCAGGGATAGAGACTTCCACACCATTGAGAGGAAAACAATTCCTCATCTCCATCTTAAGTAGTTCAGCCTTTTATCTTTTTTTTCTCTACTCATCGCTCTTTGGAGAAATACCACAGAAATCCAGGCTGAAGTAACCCCACTGATCCAGCTCCCTCAGAGCCAGCTCTCAGAGTGAACAGAGCCCTGACATTCCTGTGTTTCTTTTACAGGATGTCTGACACTCTTGGTTTTTTTTTGTCTTTTCTGTCCTCACCCTGTCCTTGTGTTTTCCTGGACTTTTTGTTTTTTTCCCCTTTTTTACCCCACACTACTATCTAACTGCAGTAGTGCTTATTTTTCCCCAGGACCCATGTTGTGTGTGTGCAGGTGTCGGACACAGTGAAGAACAAGTGTGTACAAATCTTTATTTATATTCAACAACAAGGAAGAAAGGAAACACCCGAGTGCCCAGTGCCCTTCACATCAAAGGGCTATGCTGTGTGATCAAACAGTGAAGGGGAGGGCAGGGATTAAATCAAACTAGAATTGGACAGGGAAATAATATTTTCCACTCCCTGCAGTGCCCATCTCTCCCTGAACAACTCCAGGGTATTGGTGGACACCCCGTGCTCCTTTTCCAGAGACACTCAGGCTCTAACGTAACCGCGTAAAAGGGGCAGGCAGTCGGCCCCAACGACCCCCTCCACGGCCTGCTGCCTGGACCTGTTTATAGCCAGTTTGGCCAGGTCCAGAGCAGACCCAGGAGGAGGTCTTCAGACCTGCCCTCCCTCCTCCGTACCTGGTGCCCGAAGATCAGGAGCGTGGGACTGAAGTGCAACCAAAAGCAGAGGAGGAGGTTTTTAAGAAAGTCAAAAAGGGAGTGCAAACGTCTACACCCAATATATACATGGTCCACGGACTCCACAGCGCCACAGAACAAGCAGTTGGGCTGGGAGTCCGTGAACCACCGCAATCTGCGGTTGCAGAGGACCGCTGCGTGCAGCACCCTCCACCCCAGATCCCCGAGAGAAAGGGGGAGGACTCCCGCGTAGAGAGCCCTCCACTGGGGATCCCCACCGCCCGGTGGCAAATGGGCACGCCAAGGTGTGTCCGGACGGTGGATGAGGGAGAAGAGGTGGACGGTGTGCAGCAGCAGTTGATACAGGGCCCGCTGTTTTATGTTCTTAAAAGGGACAAAACTAAAATTCTGGAGGCGGCTCAGGTTGTGGGGCACAGGCTCCCGCGGGAAGTACGGGACCTTGGGGCCAATGTGAAATTCCGTGTGCGGGATTCCACCGCACACCTGAGCGTCCTCCAACTGGTGCACTACGTCAGGTCTGAGCACCACTGTTTTAAGGCGTCGGATGGCGGTGGCCACGTACCGGACGTCTACCGCTGCCCTGCTCGCTATATAGGACAGCCTTTTATTCTGAAACTGAGACTACAATAGACCTGGTTTAATTTAGCTGGGAGAAGCAAGGGTACTGGACATCTGCAATTAATTCCAAATTTCAGAAGTTACAATCATTCAGAGCTGCATCTCTGCAAAGGAATACAAGGGGTCACCATTTACAAGAAAATTAAAACTCATGGAAGCGATTTCCTCTCCGTGCCTAAAAAAAAGGTGCGTGGTTCAGAAGGAATCAATGTGTTAATATTTTTAGTAACTTGCTGGAGTCAAGAGTGGGAAAGAGAGTTTTATCTCGCATACAGGAGACTGTCAGAATGTTAGCTTGAACTTGGTAATAAGGAACAGAGAAACCCATGTCCTGATGGAAAGGGGGAAACAGGAAGATGGCATAGGCTTTAAATTATAGGAGAGTTGAAAGGATCTATAAGAATCACATGCAGCTAAAAAATAAACAGTGAAAGAAAACAAAGGAAAGAATAAGCATATAGCACGGAGATCGCAATGGAATGGACAAAGTGGTATAATTGAAATCGAAAGAGCTGGTTCAATGCAAGGAGAAAGGAAATCCTGAGGTGAAATGTCAATAAACAGTGTCTGTAATAATGTAGGAGGGCTGGTGGTAGCCATGCTTTGGGAAGAATCAGATATAGTTGGGGTTATTGAGACATGGCTACAGGAGAATCAGGGTTAGAAATTAAACATTGTAGGGTATACCATGATCATAAAAGATGCAGAGGACAGAAGGGGAGGTGGAAGGTGCCAGTGGAGGAGAAATCGAGTCCTGCTTTTCAGAGTTCTCACCACCCCCCCCCACCCCCGCAAGTTTCCCTCCGCTCGCCATCCTGACTTGGAAACTTTAAACTGTTCCTTCACTGTTACTGGGTCAAAATCCTGGCATTCCCTCCCTAATGGCATCCTACAGCATGTGGACTGCAGTGGTTCAAGAAGGCAGCTCTCCACCACCTTCTGAAGAGCAGCTAGGGAGGGGCAATAAATGCCAGCAGCATTATCCCACCAGCAGGGGCCACATCCCATGAGTGTAGAAAAAGAAATGGGATTGAATACCTGGGTGCGAAGGGACAAGCAGTTAGTTTTGCTGCTTGCAGATCCACAGAATCTCAGGATAAGTCAGACTGAAAGCAGGTGAGGCCAAGCAGAAAGTGAATCACCAAGTGGATTACTAGTGAGTGCGGAACCCACGTTCAAAGTTATAGCAGGAAGGCTTTGTCCAGAGGACTTCTTGCTGTTAGATGTTCATTCAAGTGTTCTCTGAAGGTTGTGTGAATTTAGGGACTTAATTTAAAAGGACACTGGAAGATTCACCCTGTCAGATTAAGTAGAAGAGAGCCTTTGAATCAACAGGAGACATTTGGGGAAGTTACAAGGTTACATATCTACTGAGAATATACTGTGCTGAGAATAAACATGTGCGGGGTTTATCATTATTAAAAAGTTATTTTGGAGTATTTTCCTAATATCTAATCAATGTTGATTTTAGCTTGTATAAGTCCTTCCACCATGACATTTTGTCATGTACTTTCCTTTGATAGAGCCATAGAGGTGTACGGCACAGAAACAGTCCCTTTGGTCCAACTAGTCCATGCTGACCAGATATCCTAACCTAATCTAGTCCCATTTGCCAGCACTTGGCCCATATTCCTCTAAACCCTTTCTAATCATATTCTCATCCAGATGCTTTTTAAATGCTGTAATTGTACTAACCCACACCATTTCCACTGGCAGCTCATTCCATACACACACCACCCTCTGTGTGGAAAGGTTATCCCTTAGGTCCCTTTTAAATCTTTCTCATCTCAGCTTAAACCTATGCCCTCTAATTCTGGACTCCCCCCAACACAGGGAAAAGATCTTCTCTATTTATCCTATCCATGCCCCTCATGATTTTATAAACCTCTATAAGGTCACCCCTCAGCCTCCGACGCTCCAGGGAAAACAGTCTCAGCCTAGTCAGCCTCTGCCTATAACTCAAACGCTCCAAATCTGGCAGCATCCTTGTAAATCTTTTCTGAACCCTTTCAAGTTTCACAACATCCTTCCGATGGAAAGGAGACCAGAATTGCACACAGTATTCCACAAGTGACCTAACCAATGCCCTGTACAGCTGCAACATAACCTCCCAACTCCTCTACTCAATGCTCTGACCAATAAAGGAAAGCATACCAAACACCTTCTTCACTATCCTATCTACCCGCGACTCTACTTTCAAGGAACTATGATTGGGAATTTTATATCACCTTTTAAATGGCATTGATCCCGCTGAAGACTGTGATAGGGTTAAAACATATTAAAGGACAAATCACATTTGGTGATTTCAACATACTGCCAAATAGTAGAAGACAGTTGGAAGGAAAATTAGTGAAAATGGAATAATAATCAGTGGAAATTTCAAATACTTCTGAATATTAGTTAGACAGAACTGGTAGGAAAAAGGGGATAAGGGCATAGAATTTGTTGTATGTTAATGGGACCAACCAAACCCAACAAAATGGTTGAGGTAGAGCACTGTCTCCTTTCTATAATGGGTCAAATGGGCTGATTTGTTGACACTGGGAGAGAATGAACCATTTGTGTTTCTTAACAGGAAGAAGCATTTATCATCATCATAATCTGCAGTTTATTATATGAAAGCAATTGACACAAGTTACATTTTAAAAATTCATTCATGGGCCTCACAGCACCAGGGTCCCAGGTTCGACTCCAGCCTCAGGCGACTGTCTGTGTGGGTTTCCTCCGGGTGCTCCGGTTTCCTCCCACAGTCCAAAGATGTGCAGGTCAGGTGTATTGGCCATGCTAAATTGCCCATAGTGTTAGGTGCATTAGTCAGGGGTAAATATAGGGTAGGGGAATGGGTCTGGGTGGGTTACTCTTTGGAGGGTCGGTGTGGACTGGTTGGGCTGAAGAGCCTGTTTCCACACTGTAGGGAATCTAATTTTAAAACTCTAATAAGAATGAGAGCGTAGCTGGCTGGACCAGTCATTTATTGTCTATCCCAGAGAACAGTTAAAAGTCAACCACATTGATTAGATCTGGAGTCAGTCACATGTATGCCAGACCAGGTAAGGATGGCAGTTTCCTTCCCTAATAGACAACAGTGAACCAGATAGTTTTTCTCCAACAAGAAGCAGTGACCACATGTCCTCATTAGAGTCTCAAATCCAGATTTTTATTGAATTCAAATTCCACCATCTACCATGGCAGGATTCAAACCCAGGTCCCCAGGACATTACTTGGGTCTCTGGATTAACAGTCCAACATCGACACCACTAGGCCATCACCTCCCTCTAGACACAAGTTACATTGGTTACTTAGACATAATTACTAGAACTACCAACATTTGACTCTATTGGGATCATAAGCTGGATGCCCCCATTCTCCATCCAAGTCAGCATGATATAATTAGACTGGGTAAAGTCTAATTCAGTCTCAAACATTAACCTTTTCAGAATCATACCTTAAACAATGCAGTCTCACAATGTCTACATGACTCTGTTCTATCCTAACATGTGAAAAGCCAATAACAGCAGATTTGCTATTAGATGTGGTAATGCCGAATGAACAGATATGAGCAGATATGGAGGGTATCTTTAGGCAATGATGATCATATTAAAATATGCTTTCAGATGATGATGAAGAAGGACCGAAGTATGACAAAAAAAGCAAGTTGACAGATTGGAGAAAAGCTGACTTTGAGGGGCTGAAAAAAAAACTTGAGGGCAGAAAATGGGCACTACACAACCAAATAAAGATATAGAACAACAATGGGAACATCTTGAATAGTGTTCAACATAGATCAGGAAAAATATCTTCTATGAACAGAAATGAACAAACTGAACACCAGTGAGAGTCTGTTGATGGGTAAAAAGTTAAGGGTTTGTAAAGAAACATGTATCAAATACATTGACAGGAGAGGAGAGGAGGATAAGAGGGAATTCACAAAATGATTAGAAGAGAATTGAGGAACTATGAAATTCCAGTTATTTATGAACATAAAACAAACTAATAATCTATTTGACAGATTCATCATTAAGAATGGAAGGTTGTAATTGTATTGGACCTTTAAGGATCAGTCAGGATAATGCCACAAGGAAAAATAAATAAAAGGCTGAAATATTCGCTGCAGTACTTACACACAGGTAGACAGATAGACATGACATTGAATGATGAGATGATTAATAAGATCTGTGTATTTAAAATAAAAGGGAGATCTACTGAATAAACCAATTTAGCTTAAAGACGATGCAACATCCTGGCTTGATGGATTTCATCTCCAGGTTTTGAAAGAATCTTAAAACAAAAACAAAGGTATTACTAAACATTTTAAATAATTCATTTAACAAGAGTGTAGTGCCAGAGGACTGGCAGATGTTGTTCGATTTTTATGAAGGGGAGCAGAACAGGTCAGTGATTTATACACCTTTAGGCTTAACATCGAAGGTGGAGCAAATAAGTGAATTCGTACTAAAATAGAAAATAGAAGATCATCTAGCAATGAGGACTATAGAGATAAATTGTCAACAAGGATTTCAAAAGGGAAACTTTGGTTTGACAAAGCTCATAGGTTTTTTTTGAGGAGGTAGCAAGTAGTACATGATGCTAATGTAGGTATTGAAACTTTCAACAGAACTTTGGTAAAGTGTCTATTAATAGAACAATGAATAAGCATACGGGGTCAGGGGACAAGTAGCAGAAGGCTCCCAAGCTTCAAGGCGGAGAGTGGGAGTAAACAGCAGTGAATCTGAATGACAGAAGGTGGGAAGGGGTTATTCACATAGTACATTGCTGTTGACAATTTACATTAACTATTTAAAACTTGAATAAAAAAAAGACTCTTAAATTTCTGGATGACACAAAACTGTGGGAGATAATCGATACTGAGGAAAAATGAAGTAAAAAAAGTGGTCATTAATAAGTTCACACAATTAGCAAATAGTTGCTGCATGAAATTCAGTCCGTACAAATATGAGGTAGTCCATTTTCTTAGGAAGAATACATAGGTCTCTTATTACTTAGAAGGCTGTAAGTCCAGATATCGAACATAGGGATTTTGGGGTAAAAATACACTGGTCACTAAAGATTAGCAAAGCAGTTAAAACTTCAGAGGAAAAGCTATGATTTATTCCTAAAAGACAGAATTTCAAAGGGAACTTGTGCCAAACTCGTTTCAAACTCTCTGTAGATTGATTTAAAGTACAGATTGTTCAGATTGGGTCTCCCTATTATAAAAAGTATGCAGAGACACTTGAGAGGGGGTAGAGAAGATTAACAAGGATAAAACCAGTAATGCGAGTGTGTACATATTCGGGACGGATTGCCAGACTGCATCATGTTTCTCTGGAAACAGCATGCTGAGGGGTGATGTATTAGAAATCCTTAAAATTGTGGAAGGTCTCAATGGAGTGAATACAGGGAGAATGTTTTTCCCTGTGAGGAGAGGAATAACCAGAAGCTATCATTATAAGGCAGTCTCCAGGAGGGATCTCAGTTGAAGCATTAGCAGTGGAATAGACGGTTTGGGCTGATTGGCCAGTTTCTCTACAAAATTTCCTATGTAATTCTATGTAAGGTGTTTACCGGTGTTGGTATGAATTTGTGGTCAGTGACGAAGCAAAGTCACTCACAATTCATTACATCTGTAGTTGCTCATAGACTTTCAGTGGATGTCTGAGAGGCAGCCTTTAGCGCTGAGCAATCCTTTGCTCCCTGGTGACTTAGGCACAGGAGTTTGCAACATGTAGAAGCAACAACCTGGCCTTTTAAATAAGCAGATTAAAAAATCCTCAGAAGTGGTTATCTTGGCCAAAGGATGATGGCAGGTGCCAAATAACAGCCTCTGCTAATGAAACTCACTTAACTGTGGCTTTGGTAGTAATTTTGAACACACGCAGAGGTTTAAAACTGGAAAGATGCAGAATTAGAAATGAAGTAATAACTTTTGTGAGTTGTGTATTCATGGATTACCTCATATTTTTGTGATGAGAGGTTGAGGCAGAAGAACCGAGTGATTTGCTTCAAAGCCAATCTAGTAAACAGCTGGTGAGGCCTTGGCTTCTTTTTTAAATTTGGAACAATAGAAGCAGCCTGAGTGGGTGGGGTCAAGCTCCCACAGAAACAGGGTTTTTAGTTTAAGCTTTCAGCGGTTACTGGGGTCTTGAAACTATATGTGAAAGCTCTTATCCCTCTCTCTGTTACAACTAAAAGCTGCTGCTAGAATTTCATGCAAGATAATCTATTTTACTGAATTTCCTTTGCCAAGGGTGTGTTTTTGGGATGTTACTATATTGGAACAGTTAATTAGTAGTGGTTAATATATATATATATATATATAATTTTGTTAAGTTCTTGATAGTTACATATAAGCCAATTCTTTTCTTTTCATTTTGTCTGGATTTAATTATGGCGTATGAATAAAGTGGGTTTTGTTTCAAGCCTGGTAGTTTGACCAATCAAATTGTATCCAGACCAGAACACCTTACATTTACCTTTTAAAATAAGAATATATTTGGGTCTGGACTATCTTATTAATATAATTTGAGGGGGTTTGTTTTAGTCTACAACAACAGACAATAACAATATTATGTTCTAGTCTCTGTGAGATATTCTCATCTCACTCACCACCTTTTACATTGTTACCCCTCAGACTCGCTGATCCCCACTTCTGGTCTCTTTGTGGAGATTTTGAATCAGCTCACAATTTGCAGTACAGCATTTGGTTTTGCAAGTTGCAATTTTCCTTTAAATGAGGGTTTTACTAAATTGTCAAAGTCCTTTCTTAGACACCTCTGGAGGACTGTAAGATAGTGGTTACTGGGTAACAGCTAGTGGAACAGGCCATGGCGACAGGGGAAAAGATCTGGATAGGTTTCAGAGCTCTGAGGAGGAACTCACGGGGTTTTAGTGGGATTGGGAATTTGAGGGAGAATGGTGGAGGTATGGGGGATATAAGGAGAATTGAAGGAAACATGGAGGGGGCATGGGGCAGCAAGAGCAGGATGTGGGAAGGGGAAGATGAGGGTTGAGGTTTAAGAGGCCTTTAAATGATGCCGGACCTTCTAACCAACTCTCTCCTGCAGCACATTCCTGTAGCACCCTTCTTGAAGTAACTCCACAGAGGACGGTATCGCATCACCAAGTGATGATTTGGAGGAGCTGGTGTCGGACTGGGGTGGACAAAGTTAAAAATCACACAACATCAGGTTATGGTCCAACAGGTTTATTTGGAAGCACTAGCTTTTGAAGCGCTGCTCCTTCATCAGGTTGTGCAGCATAAGATTGTAAGTCACAGAATGTACTGTTTTTTCTTAATAAAAATATATTATAATAAAACTAAAAAAAAAAGGTGCCATGTCAGCTCAGGTAATGCTTTGAAGATGTGAGGTTAAAGTCTGCCTGTCTGTGCCCCAACGTTCAAACTGATTCTATTTCTTAAAAAGGGATTTAGAGAATGGATTTATGCATTTTTGAGCAAAATAAAATGCAATTCTGAGAATACTTGATACCAGAAATGTTTATCCCAACTCAAAGATGACTCTTGTGAGCAAATTTCTTCAGGATCAGGCTTTTCTCTTGTCGCCGCTGAAATAACTCCACAGAGACTGTACCCCATCACCAAGTCACTCTTTATTTACAGGTCGAGAGTCCTGAGAGCTGGCTCTGAATGAACAGAACCTCTGACACTCCTGTTTATTTTTTAATTGAGACTTAGCAGTTTGAATGTGGGTTATGTTTCCTATTGTACTTTTGCGTGTATCTGCACATTATGCATAGAATAGAATCCCGACAGTGCCAAAAGAGGCCATTCAGCCCATCAAATCTGCACCAACCCTCTAACGAGCATCCCACCCTGACCAAGCCCCCCCCACCTTATATCTATAATCCCACGTTTCCCATGGTTTATCTACCTAGCCTACACATTCCTGGATACGATGGACAATTCAGCATGGCCAAATTTAACATGCACGTTTTTGGATTGCGGGAGAAAACCAGAGCATCCGGAGGAAACCTTCACAGACACACGGAGAATGTGCAAACTCCACACAGGTAGACACCCGAGGCTGGAATCAAACTCAGCTCCCTGATGCTGTGAGGCATCAGTGATGACCACTGAGCCAGAGTGCATGATCATTCAAATGCAATCTCACCAGAATTAAGTGCACCTTTCCAATTAAGTTTCCACCAATAAGAAATACATGCCTTCAGATTCATAACTGTGCACAAGTGGCATGCACAGTGCACAGGCTATGGCCAGCCAGCTCAGAGTCAGTCCCTGAACTGAGGAGATTCTGAATCCCCTGCTTAATCTCCTGTTTGTTTTAATTTGTTTAATAAAATAAAAAAACAAAAAGTTTACAACAAACAGTTACATTTACAGCTGCATACAAGAGACAGCAATTTTACAAGGGAGAGGAGCAGCAAAGCCAGGCCCCAAACCCTACCGTTCAAACAGTTTACAGGGACATGAGGACAAACCTCAAATCCCAGTTTCACATATAAAAATATAAAGAGACAACAATGATATTTGTACATTAGACAATACTGTTACATACAAAAGTGCAGACAATACAATCTCCTGAAAGACCAGATTAACAGCCCCAGTGAAGGACCTGATTTTCACTCCTGGATAAGACTGTAAGAGATCCTGTTCACTTTAGGAGCTGGCTCTGAATTAGCTCGGTCAGTGTAAATAAAGGGTGACTTGATGGGATACTGGCCTTTGTGGATTTTTTTCAATATTCATGAGTGCTGAATAATCCAACTCTTTCAGGTTCCAGGCAATCTGCCTCAGGTGTACAACTGGCTGGAGGTAGTTGGGAAGGTATATGGTTCACTGTAGAGATTGTGGTCCCCACTGATGTGCTTTGTGGGTTTCTCTCTGTTAGTGTACACAAGATATACCACAGAGACAAAAACAGAAGTTACTGCAAAAGCTCAACACAGAACAGTTCTAAGGAAGGGTCACCTGACCTGATTTCTCTTCACAGTTGCTGCCCGACCTGCTGAGTTTTTTTCCAGCAACTTCTGTTTTTGTTTCTAATTTATAGCATCCACGGTTCTTTAAGTTTTTATATACCACAGGGACCAAGATTGTTACTGAATCAGATGTCTTGAAGTTTGTTTCTAAAACTAATAATTTACATGGCAACAATGTCACAGACTTGTACACAGTGGCTGGATTGGATGCTGACTGATGTTACTGTAGATTGCATACACACTAACCATTCTAACTCTGTTACACAGACAGAGTGATTGAAGGTGAAAGTAGGTACCTTTATACCTGAGTGTCATGTGTTGTGATGTCACATGACTGTCTTAAAGAATGGAATCGAGGCCATAATTCATAGGGTGAGGCTGAGCGAGGTAATTAACCTTGTAGAAAAAAAGAATAATCATTTCTGTAATGCTGTCACAAACTCACAATATCACAAAATGTTATGCAGGACATTGAATAAATTTAAAGGGGAGATAGACAGATTTTTAATTAGCAACGGGTTGAAGGGTTATGGAGAATGGCCAGGAAAGTGGAGTTAAAGCCAAGATGGATCAGCCATGACCAATACTGAACGGTGGACCAGGCTAGAGGAGCTGAATTGCCTCATCCACTTGCTAGTTTTATGTTCTAAATGCATTCCAAGTGGAGTCACTGTTGTGAAGTAGACAAGCAAAGTCAGTTAGTGCACAGCAAGCTCCCACAAACAGTATTCCAATAATGGCCAGAAAATCCAGTGTATTGAAGGAGGATCCATATTAGATTAGATTACTTAGTGTGGAAACAGGCCCTTCAGCCCAACAAGTCCACACCGCCCCACCGAAGCACAGCCCACCCAGACCCATTCCCCTACATTTACCCCTTCACCTAACGCTACGGGCAATTTAGCATGACCAATTCACCTAACCTGCACATTTTTGGACTGTGGGAGGAAACCGGAGCACCCGGAGGAAACCCACGCAGCCACGGGGAGAATGTGCAAACTCCGCACAGAGTCACCTGAGGCGGGAATTGAACCCGGGTCTCTGGCGCTGTGAGGCAGCAGTGCTAACCACTGTGTCACCATGCCGCCCATATGTCAAGGAGAACTCCTCTTTCTATCAACAGAGCAATGAGATTGTTTATCATAAACACAAGAGGGCAAACAGGGCTTCAGTTGAATTGCACATCTAAAAGCTGGCACCATTGGCACTCCGTTGATATGTCAGCCTGGATGAAATGCTCTGGAGTGGAACTTGATCCCACAACCTTCTGAAATCAGCAGCGAAGGAACCATCCACTGAGCGAGCTAATACCTGTACATGCATGAATTATTGGAGCTGCGTGGCATTGTTATTCTTTGCTTAAATTTTGCAAAGTAATCCATCCTAGACGTTATCTGTCTCTCAGTCTGCCCATTTGAGGGTCGGTGTAGACTTGTTGGGCCGAAGGGCTTGTTTCCACACTAATCTAATCAATCTGGCTGCCTTTCGACCTATCTATCTACTTAGCTATCTATCAGTCTGCCCGTCGATCCATCCATTTGTCTATTTGTCAGTCTGTCCATCTATCTGTCTATCTGCTTTTCTATCTATATCTATATATATCATCTTATCTGTCCATCTAGGCAAAGGTGAGGTCTGCAATGCTGGAGATCAGAGCCAAGATTACAGTGGTGCTGGAAAAGCACAGCAGGTCAGGCAGCATCTGAGGAGCAGGAGCATTGACGTTTTGGGCAAAAGCTCTTCTTCAGGAATGATGAAGGGCTTTTGCCTGGAACATCAATTTTCCTGCTCTTCGGATGCTGCCTGACCTGCTGTGCTTTTCCAGCACCACTGTAATCTTATCTGTCTATCTACTTATCTGTCTGTCTATCCATCTATCTGTCTACCTATCTATTTATCTATCTATCTGTCAGTCTATCTGTCTATCTATCAATCTACATATCTATCTAACTGTCTGCCTTTCTATCTATCTACTTGTCTGTCTATCTATTTGTCTATTTATCCGTCTGTCTATTTATCCATCTGTCTACCTATCTGTCTCTGTTCATCTATCTGTCTATCTACTTATCTATCAATCTGTCTACCTGTCTGTCTGTCTTTCTATCTGTCTGTGTTTCTATCCATCTGCCTTTCTATATATCTATCTACCCGTCTGTCTATCTATCTGTCTGTCTACTTAGATATCTGTCTATCTATCTGTCTCTGTCCATCTATCTATCTGTCTGTCTGTCTCTCTACTTATCTATCCATCTGCTGGTCTATCCATCTGTCTGCCTTTCTATCTATCTGTCTGTCTACCTATCTGCTTATTTATCTATCTGTCCATTCATCTGTCCATCCATCCATCCATCTGTCTGTCTATCTATTTATCTGTCTGTCTGTCTATATATCTGTCTATCCATCTGTCTACTTGTCTGTCTATTCATCTACCTATATGTCTATTCATCTGTCTGTCTGTCTATCTATCTATTTGCCTGCCTGTCTGTCTGTCTGTCTGTCTATCTCTGTCTGGAAGGAGAAAGTGAGGTCTGCAGATGCTGGAGATCAAAGTTGAAACTTTATTGCTGGAACAGCACAGCAGGTCAGGCAGCATCCAGGGAACAGGAGATTCGACGTTTCGGGCACAGGCCCTTCCTGAGGAAGGGCCTGTGCCCGAAACGTCGAATCTCCTGTTCCCTGGATGCTGCCTGACCTGCTGTGCTGTTCCAGCAATAAAGTTTCAACTGTCTATCTCTGTCTGTCTATCTATTCATTTGTCTATCTATCTGTCGGTCTGTCTAACTGCTTATCTGTCTGTCTGTCTGTCTGTATGCCCATCTGTCTGTCTATCTGTCTATCTGTCTGTTTGTCTATCTATTCATCTGTCTGTCTATCCACCTATCCATCTGTCCGTCTTTCTATCTATCTGTCTATCCATCTATCTATCTGTCTGTCTATCTGCCTTTCTATCTATCCATCGAGCTACTTATCTGTCTGTCTATCTATTTGTCCATCTACTGATCTATCTGCCTTTCTATCTGTCTGCCTTTCTATCTGTCTGCCTTTCTATCTATCAACCTGTCTGACTATCTATCTGTCTATCTACTTATCCATCTCTCCATCCATCCATCTGTCTGTCTACCTGTCAATCTAGGCAAAAGCCCTGCCCGAAACATCGATTTTCCTGCTCCTCAGCTTGACCTGCTGTGCTTTTCCAGCACCACTCTAATCTTTCCATTTGTCTATCTATCTCTGTCTATCCATCTGTCTGTCTATCGTCTGTCTGTCTATCCAACTGCCTTTCTGTCTATCTACTTTTCTGTCTTTCTCTCTGTCTGTCTATCTATCTGTCTGTCTGTCTACTTATCTGTCTGTCTATCTATCTATCCACTTATCTGTTTGTCTGTCTGCCTGCCCATCTGTCTCTGTATCTAGCGAGCTATCTGCTTTAGTGTTTGTCTCCTAAAAGCAGCTGTGCCTTTTCTCCAACAAGATGTGAAAACTCTCATATGAATTTCAAAAGATTGTGGGTTTTCTGCCAGTGACAACCAGATCACATTGGTCTATCTCTGGGCAGAGGTTCTGTATGACCACTATCTCCACAATCTCGATCAATCGGTTTTACATTAGATTAAAGAAGATGTCTTAAAATGTAATGAACTTGTGAACAAAGTTATAACTCAGTAATAAAGACGATACAGAATTGCCTCTGTGACCGGAAACCGAAAGTAGGGTTAACGAAGACTCCAGGGATATAGAACGTCAGTCAGATGGACAGCCTGGAGAAACTTCTCTCTCCAGAAAGAGAGAAGGTTAAAGGAAGATTTGATTGAAATTCAAAACAATGAGGGGTTTGAACACAGTGGACATGGAAAAACTGTTCTCATTGGTAGAGGAATCAAAATAAGACAGCACAGAGGGATAGAATCAGGAGTGCACTGTCTTGAAGTGCAGTGGAGGCAGATTTAATCCGTTTTCAAGAGGGAATTGAGTTAGTATCTGAGAAGGAAGAATATGCAGGATAACAGGGAGAAGGCTGGGCTGTGGATCAGCTCTTTAACTCGGAGTCAGGTCAGAG
This sequence comes from Chiloscyllium plagiosum, assembly GCF_037043375.1. Taxonomy (NCBI): domain Eukaryota; kingdom Metazoa; phylum Chordata; class Chondrichthyes; order Orectolobiformes; family Hemiscylliidae; genus Chiloscyllium; species Chiloscyllium plagiosum. Next base: position 84,760,051 of record NW_028270149.1, read on the forward strand.
CTGGTACAAAGAGGCACAATGAGATCAGACAGCATCCGCTGAGAAATGAAGGTCAAATGGGAATACTTAGAAGATCAGACATCCTGAATGTCATCTGTAATACCTTCTGTGGTTCTACTTTGGTTGTTATAGGAACCATCACTGAGAGCACAAAGTTAAGCTCCATGTTTATAAGCACTTCTGACTGTGTCAACAGCAAAAGCAACTCAGTCACAAAGCATCAGACTCACAATTCTGCAGACAAAATCAAAGTTAACTCTCTTTATACCCATTGTCTAGATTCTATAATCTAAAATAGTTCTAGAATCTCCCAGCAGAGATTCTCCTTCTCCACATTCACCCTGTCAAGACCATTCAGTGTCTTATAGTTTTCAATCTGCAGAATTTCCAACTTTTTGATGTAAAACCGATAGGCCAGTTTTAAAAGGATCTGAAAGGGTCAGAAACTAAACTAACTCCCTGCTAAACCAGCTGAGTTTTCTTAAAAGAACAGCCCGACGGACTGACAGGTATGCTGCGAAGATTGGCCACTTTCAGAAAAGGAGAAAGTGAGGACTGCAGATGCTGGAGATCAGAGCTGAAAATGCGTTGCTGGAAAAGCGCAGCAGGTCAGGCAGCATCCAAGGAGCAGGAGAATCGACGTTTCAGGCATGAGCCCTTCTTCAGGAATGATCCCTTCTTTCCTGAAGAAGGGCTCATCCACGAAACTTCGATTCTCCTGCTCCTTGGATGCTGTCTGACCTGCTGCGCTTTTCCAGCAACACATTTTCACCACTTTCAGAAAAGCCTTCCTCAGCAAAATGTCACGAGACAGACTGCAGGCACTAAAAGCCTGTGGGAACCTGTTGTAAACATCAGATGCTGCAAAGAAAACTGTCTTTCGAAGTGCGGCGAATAGAGAGAGAGCAGGAATAGTGCACATTTCACTTCTGCCATCAAAACATTTATAAAATTAAATCCTTCCATATCAACAAGGAATTAGATTTGCCCACTCAGCTTTTCAATAAGATTGTGGCTGATCTGATTTTAACCTCAATTCTACATTCCAGCACATCCCCAGTAACCTTTCATTCCCTATCTATCACTGCCTTTAAAAGACTTAAAGACTCTGCATCTGCTGCCTTTTGACATAATGAATCCCAAAGACTCACAACCCTCTGAGAGAAAACAAAGGTTCCTCATCTCTCTCTTCAAAGAGCGAACCGGAGTTTTTAACTAGAGTCACAGAGCTGTACAGCACGGAAACAGACCCTTTGGTCCAACCCGTCCATGCCGACCAGATATCCCAACCCAATCTAGTCCCACCTGCCAGCACCCGGCCCATATCCCTCCAAACCCTTCCTATTCATATACCCATCCAAATGCCTTTTAAATGTTGCAATTGTACCAGCCTCCAACACACCCTCTGGCAGCTAGTTCAAAACTTTCAGCAAGTTTATAGAGTCATATATGCGATAGACCGGAACAGTCCTGAGACAGGTCAGGTGACAGTCAGGACAGAGGAAACCGTAAATTTAGGGCTGTCCCAGGATAGGGGTTCAGGTGATGGACTATCCTGCTTAAGGACACTGGGATAGCTGTGAATCTATTGTCACTCCCTGGTAGAGGTAGCAGAACAATATTATTTACCAGATAAACAGTCCATTGGACTATTGCATCTGGATAGACCAGGGGCTAGGTTTCTTCACTGGTCAATTTGAATACGGCGGTTCATTAAATCTGGCTGATGGCCTGCCCACTGCCTATCCATGCACTCCTGCCCCTTCACTCACGGATGGAAGGAGATTGATGTCAGGTGACTCACTCTCCAGAGGCAGATTTGAGGCCCTTAAGCAACTAATGCTCATTTAAAGATCTCACCTCTCCATACCAGGGATTTAATGAGTGGTTGAGACACCCAAGATCCCTTTCACTACTAACTAAAACCAAACAAAATGGGGGGGGTTTAATATATATTTTTCTTAATTAATCAGTAAATAGAATCTGAAAATGGTGGTCAGGTGTTCTACCTGCGACGTATGGCAACTCTGGTAGAATTCAACTGTCTCAGATTGCTTCATTTACGGGAAGTGTGCACAGTTGCAATTCTTAACAGATTGCTTAGATTCAAGACTGTGGTGTTGGAAAAGCGCAGCAGGTCAGGCAGCATCCGAGGAGCAAGAGAATCAACGCTTCAGACATAAGCCCTTCATCAGGATCATTCCTGATGAAGGGCTTATGCCTGAAACCTGGAGTCTCCTGCTCCTCGGATGCTGCCTGACCTGCTGTGCTTTTCCAACACCACAGTCTTGACTCTGATCTCCAGCATCTGCAGTCCTTGCTTTCTCCTTCCAGGTTGCTTAGCTTGACTGGAGCAGCAGATGGACGCACTTTGAAACATGCAGGAGGCCGAAAGGGCCACTGACAAGGAGTTTCAGGTTGGTGGCCACACTGAAGTTTGATGAAGAGAGATGGGTGATGATCATAAGGGGCAGACAGGAAGTGTGGGGGCGCCCCCTTGTGGCTATCCCGTCTTGAACAGGTATACCATTTTAGGTACTGTTCAGGGGACAGCCTAAGGAGTGGTGAGAACAACAGTAGCTAGAACAGTGACACCACAACTGGCTCTGTTTTGCAGCAGGGCAGTTGAAGTTCAGACGAGCAGTGTTAATTGGGACTCAATAACTAGAGGCACATGCAGGCATTTCTGTGGCCGCAAATGAGACTCCAGGATGGTGTGTCTCCTCCCTGGTGCCAGGGTCAAGGATAACCCTGAGCATGCTCAAGACATGTTAGAGGGGGAGAGTGAACAGCCAGAGGTCATTGTACACATTTGTACCAATGAAAAAGGCAGGAAGACTGATGTGGTCCTGCAGGCAGACTTCAGGGAGCTAGGCTGTAAATTGAAAAACAGGATCTCTAGGGTTGTAAGCTCGGGATGAGTCCCTGTGCCGTGTGATAGTGAGGCAAGGAATAGGCAGATAGTATCACTTAACATGTGGCTAAAGAGCTGGTGGAGGGAGAGGGTTTCAGACTTTTGGATCATTGGGAACTCTGCCAAGGCAGGTCGGACCTGTACAAAAAGGGTGGGTTACATGTTAACTGGAAGGCCACCAATACCCTGGCAGGAAGGTTTGCTAGAGCAACTCAGCTAGATTTAAACTAATAAGGCAGGGGGATGGGCCTTAAATCATTACTTCAGAAGGTGAGCTGAAGGTAGAGTTAATAGGATAAACAGGAAGGGCCAGTCTAACGACCATGGTGGGGGAAGGAATCACAAAAGTTCAAAATGTGAGTTGAAAGTTGGAGTAAATAATAGCAGTGAGGCTCAGTGTTATCAGGGATTAGTAAACAAGGAATGGAATGTCAAAAGCATAATCCACAAGAGAATATTAAAAGAGAAAAATAAATCAGTAGCACTTAATGAAAACCCTTGAACTTTAAATGCGTGCAGTATGCAGAATAAAGTTGATGATCTAACAGCACAAATAGAGTCAAACGGGTATGGCCTTGTGTGGACGACTGAAACGGGTTACAGGAAGATCAGGATTGGAGAGTTAAGTGATCCAAGGATACTCAGTATTCTGAAGGGATAGATAAGAAGAGCCAAGAGGTGGAGTTGTTCTATTGGTTAAGGATGATATCAAGGCTGTTTTAAAAAAATTATGTTGGCATTAGGGACCAAAATGTTGAATCATTTTGGGTGGAAATAAAAAGCAAGGGAAAAAAATCCCTTGATGGGAGTAACTTACAGGCTTCTGAGCAGTATTTCCGAAGTAGGGTATTGTATAAACCAGGAAATAATAAGGGCTTGTGAGAAGGCCACAATGGTAATTATGAGTGATTTTATCATTGATTGGATTAATTAATTTGTAAGGGCAGCCCAAAGAAAGACTCAGAGTGCATGAAGGATTGTTTCTTAAAGCAACATGTCGTGGAGTCAACAGGAGAACTGGCTACTTTAGTTTTGGTATTATGTAACAAGGTAAAAACAATGACTGCAGATGCTGGAAACCAAATTCTGGATTAGTGGTGCTGGAAAAGCACAGCAGTTCAGGCAGCATCCAAGGAGCAGGAAAATCAACGTTTCATGTAACAAGGAAGGAATGATAAATGATCTGGAGCCACCACAAAGTGCTAGACTTTCAAGTTCAAATTGAAAGAGAGAAGACAGAATCGCATACGAGAGCTTGAGTCTTGAGCAAAGGTAACTATACAGGCCTGAGGAAGGAATTGGTCTGAATGAACTAGCTGAAAATGTGTTGCTGGAAAAGCGCAGCAGGTCAGGCAGCATCCAAGGAGCAGGAGAATCGACGTTTCGGGCATAAGCCCTTCTTCAGGAATTCCTGAAGAAGGTCTTATGCCCGAAACGTCGATTCTCCTTCTCCTTGGATGCTGCCTGATCTGCTGTGCTTTTCCAGCAACACATTTTTAAGCTCTGCCACCAACTTGCTGGGCTTGGGACTTGCTGGGCTTGGGACTTGCTGGGCTTGCCACCAACCTCCTGCATTCCCCCGGACAAACTAGAGATAAGCAGTATGGCCTACTCTATAGAGCCCAATGTTCCAGGGCTAGAGCAATGTCTCTGGATCAGTGTGAAGCAGCCAACCAGTGTAGTTTCAAACATTGGTGGTATTTTCCCCCAGTGACCACTCCTGGCACCTTGAGCTATATGCCACCTCTGCCAGGTACTGTAGAGGTACCCAGTGCTAGTGGGTCACAGTTGTTCAAAGTGGTTTGCTGCCACCAATCCTCCTGTGTCTTTGTCTTGGGCCCATCTCATAGTAGATCAGATATGGGGGATACACCACTGCATAGCGTTGACAGAACAGGCTGTTTTCTTAGATGTTACAAAGGTTTATTGCATGATAGCAATAAGTCAATTGTATTTGATCTGATATAATTAGTAGGACTTCAGGGAGCTTTTGTAGATACATGTGCTGTCCTCAAGAAATAGCAGTGTCTCTCCACCCAGACTCTGTGGCCATCGGTGGAATAGATGGATCCAATGTACAGTAAACATCAACCTCTTCAGAGCCATTACTTTGCACAGCTGTCATCCTGTTTCTAGAACCTTCTCTTGGGAGAAGGGGCCTAATCTCTCTTTGGAGATTTCATCCTCTCTGGCTCCATAGCCCCTCACTTTAAGTTCCATCTCTTCCGAAGAGATGCCGCACGCCCAACACTGTTGTCTCCACCATAATGTCTGTCTCTCTATTGGTGAATCAACAGGCCCATCTTCATCTTCATTAAACTCACATTGATTATTGTACGTATGATATTTTTTTCCTCCACTTAGATTGCTTCACATAGTATCCTAGAAATGGATTTGGAATTCCAGGACATGTTTGGATAATCCAGGAGGTTAGCAACACATGAGCCACGATTTCAACTGGCCACTCAGGCTGACCAGGGAGAAAATGTGACATCTCCACTCCTTTGAGACATGGCTGAAGAGGCCAGGTCATAGCAGCAATGTTAACTGGCTTGCCCAGGTGGCAAGTGTCAAACTGCAGGTTAAGGCCTCCCTGTACATGGATGATGTTGCCGTTTTCTGCTCGGATCCTCTGTCCGTGCGCAGACTCATGTGCATTTGTGACCAGTTCAAATGGGCCTCGGGGGCCAAGGTAAACTGAGGCAAGAGCGAGGCCATGCTCTTCGGGAACTAGGCCGACCAATCCTCGATCCCCTTCACCGTCAGGACCGACCACCTGAAGGTGCTGGGTATTTGGTTCGGAGGGGCTGGGGCGTGCGCCAAGTCTTGGGAGGAGCGTATCAGCAAAGTGAGGCAGAAACTGGGCAGATGGAAGCTACGGTCGCTCTCCATCACGGGAAAAAACCTGGTCATCAGGTGTGAGGCACTGTCATTGCTATTATACGTGGCACAGGTCTGGCCTATTCCCAGAACCTGTGCCACTGCAGTCATCCGGGCCATCTTCCAGTTCATATGGAGGTCAAAGATGGACCGGGTCCGAAGAGACTCACTGTATAAAGATCTGGGCAACGGGGGAAAAAGTACACCCAATTCCACCCTCACCCTGATGGCCACCTTTGTGTGTAGCTGCATCAAGCTGTGCGTGGATCCCCGGTACGCAAACACCAAGTGTCACTACATACTGAGGTTCTACCTGTCCCCGGTGTTGCGAAGGATGGGCCTGGCCTCGCTGCCGCGGAACGCTCCGAGTAGTTGGACCGTTCTGTATCACCTGTCCTTCGTGGAGAAATTTATGAAGAAAAACACCTTTGACCACAAGTCCATTAGGAAGTGGTCAGCACGTAGTGTCCTTGAGACCCTTCGGGAAAAGGAGAGGGCGGATCCTATCGAGCGGTTCCCTGAGCAGACTGTCAAAGTCATTTGGCAGAATGCCTCATCGCCAGAACTTTCCAACAAGCACCAAGATATGGCTTGGCTGGTGGTGAGAAGGGCTCTGCCTGTGAGATCCTTTATGCACGCCCGGACTCTCAGCCGCACCGCACGCTGCCCTCGAAGCGGCTGCGGGGGGGGACGAGACTGTCACACACCTCCTTCTGGAATGTGCCTATGCAGAGGAAGTCTGGAGAGGAATGCAGTGTGTTTGTCGAGGTTCGTCCCGAGCAGCGCCGTGACGCAGGACTCCGTGCTCTACGGTCTGTTCCCCGGGACGCACACCGAGACGATCATCAACTGTGCCTGGAGGATCATCAACTCGGTGAAGGACGCTCTCTGGGTGGTCCGAAACCTGCTGATCTTCCAGCTGAAGGAGTTGACCCCGACTGAGTGTTGCAGACTGGTACATTCCATGGTCCAGGACTACGTGTTGAGGGACGCGCTGAAGCTTGGGGCAGCTGCCGCCAAGGCGCGGTGGGGAAAGACCACTGTGTAAAGTCGGCCTGCCTAACGAAGAACAGGGGGCCCATGCAGTCATTTGGGCTCTGCCCATGCAGTCATATGGGCATAAAAAAATGTACAGACCTGTATAAAAATGATAAGTTTTGATCTCTGTATGTAAATGTTTACATACGTATGGCATGACCAATTGTACAGACCATCAAATTATTTATGAATAAAGTATATTTTTGGAAAAACAATTAAAGGGCTGGTTTAATGACCTCCCCTGTCATGCTGACATGAATTATTGCATCTGCAAGTGGGCCGTGCCCTGGAGAACTAAAACACAGCCAGTGAAAGGAGGTGTCCTCCTAGTAATCTTAAGGGTCCCCATTATCCTGTTCTGGACCAGTGCCAGTGTGGAAAGTTGGCCAGGCTATAGAGACACAGGGCTTCCCCTCCACAATGGCTGTTACAATCAGTGTGTTGAAAGGCTCCCACAGTCACACACATTTATTACATCAAGGATGTGGAGGCTTTGGAGAGGGTGCAGAATAGGTTTACCAGGACACTGCCTGGGTTAGAGGGTATGAGCTACTAGGAGAGGTTAGGAAAACTCAGGATGTTTTCTCTGGAGCGGCAGAAGCTGAGGGGAGACTTGATCGAAATCTGTAAGATTGTAAGATACTTGATAGGGTTGACACTCAGAATCTTTTTCCCAGAGTTGAAATGTATCATACTAGGCGGCACGCATTTAAGGTGATTAGATTCTCTACAGTGTGGAAACAGGCCCTTCGGCCCAATAAGTCTACACCTACCCTCCGAAGAGTAACCCACCCAGACCCATTTCCCCCTGACTAATGCATCTAACACTAGGGGCAATTTAGCACAGCCAATTCACCTAATCTGCATATTTTTGGATTATGGGAAGAAACCGAAGGACCCAGAGGAAACCCACACAGACACTGGGAGAATGTGCAAACTCCACACAGACAATCATCAGAGGCTGGAATCGAACCTGGCTCCCTGGTGCTGAGAGGCAGCAGTACTAACCACTGAGCCACCGTGCCACCACCGTGAGGGGGGCAAAGTTCAAAGGAGATATAAGGGGCAAGTTTTGTACACAGAGTGGTAGGAGTCTGGAATGCCAGGGGTAATGGTGGAGGCAGGTAAGATGGGGCATTTAAGGGACTTTTAGATAAGCATATGAATATGCAGGAATGGAGGGATATGGACTAGGTGCAGGCAGAAGGATTTGTTTAATTTGGCATCATGTTCAGTACAATATCGTGGACTGAATGACCCTGTTCTGTGTCCTGTGTTCATACACAGAAGCCTACAGCAGAAGTCCATCCTTAGGTTGCATGACTATGGCAAGTGGTCAATCCATTAACGGGACAACTTCATTTCTCCGAACATCTGCTTTTTTATGTAAAATCCCCCCAAAGTGTGTATGCACCATCCTTTGCAGGTACAAATTATGCAAGTTACCCAATTTACACAGTATAATCATTCTAGTTGATGATACTAACCATCAAGTCAGATTCCAGAATGAAACCTGGCTCAGGAAAGCACAGAGTTTTCTTTATTCATTATGGGACTCATTGATAGGCACACAAGGCTGGAGATTTCCTTTAACAATAAAAGGGAAATTTATTACAAAAAAAAGGAAAAAAAAAAACCAAGGTAGTAAATGTAGAATGCACCTTAAAATCTCAAAACACACAGCATGTAGTTAGTATGGATTTTAGTAAGGCATTTGACAAAAACTAAAATCTGGGCTGGCTAAATGGGTACAAAGGAGAAAGTGAGGACTAGAGATGCTGGAGAGTCAGAGACAAAAAGGATAGCACTGAAAAAGCACAGCAGATCAGGCAACGTGCAAGGAGCAGGAGAGTCAACGTTTCGGACATAAGCCCTTTATCTGAAACGTCAATTTTCCTGCTCCTCAGATGCTGCCTGACCTGCTGTGCTTTTCAAGCGCCACCCTTTTCGACTCCAGATGGATACAAGCCTAGCTTAGTCATGGAAGACAGAGGGCAGCAGTAGATGAGTGTTTTTCAGAATGGAGACTAGTAACTAATTCCACAGGGATCACTCTTAGGTCTTCCATTGTTTGCAGTATTTATAAATGATCTGGACGATGTTCTGATTAGTAAGTTTGCAGATGACACAAAGATTGGTGGAATTGCTGATCGTGCTGATGATTGTGAAAGGATACAACAGGATATAGTAGGTTGGCAACTTGGGCACTAAAATGGCAGATGGAGTTTAATCCAGACAAATGCGAGGTGATACATTTTGGAGAATCACATTTAGGTGTGAATTATACTGCAAATGGCAGAACCCTTAGGAACTTTAACATCCAGATGCATCTATGTGTGCAGGTCCACAGTCCCCTAAAAATGGCAACATAGGTGGCCAAGGTCATTAAATAGGCCTAAGACCTTCATTGGCCCGGGCATGGAGTATAAGAGTTGACAAACCATGTTGCAGTTATGTAAAACTCTTGTTAGGCTGCATTTGGAGTATTGTGTGCAGGTTTGGTGGCCACATAGCCAGAAGGACACGGAAGCTTTGGAGAGAATTGTGACGATGCTGCTCCTTGAATAGGTTAGGTTGTTCTTGTTTTTTTCAAGTTCCTAAAGACAGGTGCTCTGTTTTGTCTGTGTTTGTCTACTTGAAGCAGCTTTTAAGTTTTAAAACAAAACTTGTACAATGAAAGGGGAGCAGCCAGTTCTCCCAGCTCAGCTTTTCTCTGGTTTGGTTTGTTTTGGTTTTAGCAGTCTGGCTGTTCAGAGCAAACAGTCAGCTTTTTGAGGCTGCTGGTCAAAGAAACAGCTCCATGGAAGAAGGCGTTCCATGCTGAATCTCTCTGCTATCTCGCCTGTGAGACCCTGTGCTTGATTTTACCTTTTTTGCCAAGAACTGTTTAGGGGGATTGTTACAGGAATTTGGAACAACATCATTAAGTTCGGATCATCTGTTAGGTTTTATATGGGATGGCACAGTGGTTAGCAGTGCTTCCTCACAGCACCACGGTGCCAGATTCGATTCTAGCCTCGGATGACTGTCTGTGTGGAGTTTGCACATTCTCCCCGTGTCTGCGTGGGTTTCCTCCGGATGCTCCAGTTTCCTCCCACAATCCAAAGATGTGCAGGTCAGATGAATTGGCCATGCTAATTACCCATAGTGTTAGGTGCATTAGACAGAGGGAAATAGGTCTGGGTGGGTTACTCTTCAGAGGGTCGGTGTGGATTTGTTGGGCTGAAGGGCCTGTTTCTTCACGGAAGGAAATCTAATCTAATCAAAAAAATGGTTACGTTAATCTATGCTCTGCTCTCTTTTGTGTTTCATTCAGTAATCATAGAATCCCTACAGTGTGGAAACAGGCCCTTCGGCCCAACAAGTCCACACCAACCCTCCAAAGAGTAACCCACCCAGACCCATACCCTATTACTTTACATTTACCCCTAACCAATATATCCCTGAACACTATGGGCAATTTAGCATGGCCAATTCACCTGACCTGCACATCTTTGGACTGTGGGAGGAAACTGGAGCACCCGGAGGAAACCCACGCAGACACAGGGAGAGCGTACAAACTCCACACAGACAGTTGCCTGAGGCTGGAATCGAACCCAGGTCCCTGGCACTGTGAGGCAGCAGTGCTAGCCCCTGAGCCACTGTGCCGACCTTGCGAATAAATTTTGTTTTGTTTAAAACTAAGTTGTTAGGCCAGCTGCATCACTCCTTGAATATCCAATGTATGCCTGCTGAAAACAACTAGAAAAGTTAGAGTCTGGGCTCCCTTCTTGAACTGTTTGAGGGTGTCTGGCCTGGTCCCTAACAGAGTAGAGAGAATGTTCTTGGCTATGAGGAAGGGTTAAAAGGCTAGGATTATTTCCACTGGAAAGACTGCGGCTGAGAGGAGACCCTGCTTGAGGTCTACAACATTAGGAGAGACATAGACTGGGTGGATAGTCAGAGGCTTTTTCCCAGGGTTGAATTATCAATTGCATGTTCAAGGTGAGAGGGGGAAAGTTTGAGGTAGATGTGTGAGGGACGTTTTTCATGCAGAGGTAGGAGTCTGGAACAGACTGCCAGAAGAGATGGTGGAAGCAGGCACATTGTCGACATCTAAGAGGCATCTGGGTGGTTACATGAATAGGAAGGGAAGAGAGGGATACGGACCAAATAAGTGCAGAAGGTTTACTTATTAGTTTAGTTAGGGCATGATGATCAGCACAGGCTTGGAGGGCTGGAGGGTCTGTTCCTGTGCTGTCCTTCTGTTTTGTTCTTTTGTTCAAAACAAAATCTTAGTTATTCTTTAACAATAAGATTTTACAATAATTCAAATCCATTCTCCAACATCAAAGCTTTAGGTTTGATTTAACTGCATCTCCTCATTTCTGTCCAGTGAATTGTAAAATATTCTTATATGAATACTCACAAAACTAAAAGCTTAGACTTTCCCATTCTTTTAATATTCTGCAAATTTCTATCCAAACACTTTTGGACTGGAACTTCCACAATCTGGATTTTAAAAACAAAGTAACTGATTTTTCTCTGGTATGTCCTGTATTCTTTTCTCGGAGTGAAATTATATTTGCTTACGCCTAGTTTTCTCCCAAAACTAGACGGAAGTGGGTACTGCAGATACTGGAGATTAAAACATAGAACATTACAGCGCAGTACAGGCCCTTCGGCCCTCAATGTTGTGCCGCCCTGTCATACTAATCTGAAGCCCATCCCACCTACACTATTCCATGTACGTCCATTTACCTGTCCAATGACGACTTAAATGCACTTAAACTTGGTGAATCTACTACCGTTGCAGGCAAAGCATTCCATACCCTTACTACTCTCTGAGTAAAGAAACTACCTCTGACCTCTGTCTTAAACCTATCTCCCCTCACTTTAAAGTTGTGTCCCTTCGTGTTTGCCATCCTCATACTTGGAAAAAGGTTCTCCCTGTCCACCCTATCTAACCCTCTGATTATCTTGTCTGTCTCTATTAGAGTCAAGATTAAAGTGGTGCTGGAAAAGCACAGCAGATCAGGCAACATCCAAGGAGCAGGAAAATTGACATTTCGGGCTAAAGCCCGTCATCAAAATTGCCAATAAAACATTCAATCTGTGGATTTTACTCACTTAAAATCAATCTTTGATTGTGCTGAACCAAAATCAAGCCGATACCTTTCAATGCTAACTCCCTGTCATAAACTCCACTGGAGAAAGACACAATGTTCCAGTGACATACTGGATGCTTGCAGTCATCTGCTTATTGACTCACACTGGATTAGGTAATGGCTCCAGAAAGAATTTTTTGACCTTATCTCCTTTTCACCACTTCACACAAGTAACTACCACTCATCCGCTACTCGTGTGAAATTCAAAATCTAAAATGTGACATCTAATAAAAATAAAACACACCTTTCATCACACATTCACCCAGAGAAAAATGAAAATGTATCCTTAAGAGGCATTTTCATAGTCATAGAGACATACAGCATGGAAACAGACCCTTCGGTCCAACCTGTCCATGCCGACCAGATCTAGTCCCAATCTAGTCCCATCTGCCAGCACCCGGCCCATATCCCTCCAAACCCTTCCTATTCATAGACCCATTCAGATGCCTTTTAAATTTTGCAATTGTACCAGCCTCCACCACTTTCTCTGGCAGCTCATTCCATACATGTACCACCCTCTGTGTGAAAAAGTTGCCCCGTAAATTTCTTTTATATCTTTCCCCTCACACCCTAAACCTATGCCCTCTAGTTAGATTAGATTACTTACAGTGTGGAAACAGGCCCTTTGGCCCAACAAGTCCACACCGACCCGCCGAAGCGCAACCCACCCATACCCCTACATTTACCCCTTACCTTACACTACGGGAAATTTAGCATGGCCAATTCACCTGACCCTGCACATCTTTGTGATTGTGGGAGGAAATCGGAGCACCCGGAGGAAACCCACGCAGACACGGGGAGAACGTGCAAACTCCACACAGTCAGTCGCCTGAGGCGGGTATTGAACCCGGGTCTCTGGCGCTGTGAGGCAGCAGTGCTAACCACTGTGCTCCCCCACCCCAGTTCTGGACTCCCCCACCCCAGGTAAAAGACTTTGTCTATTTATCCTATCCATGCCCCTCATAATTTTGTAAACCTCTATAAGGTCACTCCTCAGCCTCCGACGCTCCAGGGAAAACAGCCCCAGCCTGGTCAGCCTCTCCCTACAGCTCAAATCCTCAAAACCTGGCAACATCCTTGTAAATCATTTTTGAACCCTTTGAAGTTTCACAACATCTTTCCGATAGGAAGGAGACCAGAATTGCATGCAATATTCCAACAGTGGCCTAACTAATGTCCTGTACAGCCGCAATATGACCTCCCAACTCCTGTACTCAATACTCTGACCAATAAAAGAAAGCATACCAAAGCCTTTTTCACTATCCTATTTACCTGCGACTCCACTTTCAAGGAGCTATGAATCTGCACTCCAAGGTCTCTTTGTTCAGCAACACTCCCTAGGACCTTACCATTAAGTGTATAAGTCCTGCTAAGGTTTGCTTTCCCAAAGTGTAGCACCTCGCATTTATCTGAATTAATCTCCATCTGCCACTTCTCAGCCCATTGGCCCATCTGTCACTGTTTAAGAAGGGTGGTAAGGACATCCAGGGAACCAGTGAGCTTGATGTCGGTGGTGGGCAAGTTGTTTCCACTCAAATTTTTAAAATAAATCTACATTACATTGGCAGGAACACTATATTGCCTTTAAACATACAATGAGTTCCATAGCCATCGTATTTTACATAACACCATTTGAATCACAACACTCAGTCTTCTTCATATTTGCTCTAGCTAAAATGTCTTCTATAACATTGACTTTTCAATGTGCCTGAACAATTTTTAAGTTTAAATGGCTGGTTGATTAAACTCCACTGAAACAACTTTAAGTTCTTGTCTCAAAGTTTTTCCAAAAATAATTAAAGGATCATGGTGCATATAAATAACAATGTTGGTGTTGCAAATCTCAAGCTAGAATAAATACAAAACTCTGTCTCTTCCTCTGCTGTTCACTGTTTCCATTGATATGCACTCTGTATCCTTGAATATTACTGACAGGCCATTCATTTCTCATTTCATCTTCTTGTACTAACTAGTGTGGATGGTATCAACCCTAATGCCACTAGTGTTAAAAACAGGTTGAATGGTTTCTCATTATCCACTGCTATTAAAATTGATGCAGTTATCAACACAGATTTTAATTTGTTAGAGGCACTTCGATATTTTTGTATTCTTTCAAATTCTCTGTGTTTTTTTTATGGTAGAGCGGAAAGTGAAGAAGATTATTTAAGGTTACAATGACATCTTGATCAATCGGGTCAATGGACTGAAGAGTGACACATGGAGTTTAATTTGGATAAATGCGAGGTATTGAAGTTTGGTCAAATGAACAAGAACAGGATTTACACAATTGAAGGTAGGGTCTTGGGTAGTGCCTTAGAACAGAGAGATCTAGGGGTTTAGGTACATGATTCTTTGAAATTCTCATGAATTTCATATAGATAGGGTAGTTCAGAAGGCATTTATTATGCTTGCCTTAATTGTTCAGACCTTTGAATATAGGAGTTAGGACATTATGTTGAGGTTGTACAGATTAGATTAGATTCCCTGCAGTACGGAAACAGGCCAGCAAGTCAACACCGACCCTCTGAAGAGTAACCCACTCAGACCCTTTCCCCTACCCTATATTTACCCCTGACTAATGCACCTAACACTATGGGCAATTTAGCATGACCAGATCACCTCACCTGCGTATCTTTGGATTGTGGGAGGAAACTGGACCACCCGGAGGAAACTCACACAGACACAGGGAGAATGTGCAAACCAGGACCCTGGCACTGTGAGGCAGCAATGCTAACCACTGAGCCACCGTGCCGCCCACAAGAGGCTGTTGATGAGTCCTCTTCTGGAGTATTGTATCCAGTCTGGTCACCTGTTATAGCAAGGATAATTAAGCTGGAGAGATTTACCAGGATGCTACTGAATATGGAGGGTTTGAGTTATAAGGTGAAACTGGATAGGCTGAGACTTTTTTCACTAGAACATAGGAGGTTGAGGGGTGACCTTATAGAGGTTTATAAAATCATGAGGAGATTAGATAAAGTGAATGGCAGATATCTTTTCTCAAGACCGGTGGATTTCGAGATTAGAGGGCATCTTTTTTAAGGTGAGAAGTGAAAGATTTAAAAAGACGTGGGGGCAATTCTTTTACATAGAGAGTGATTCATGTGTGGAATAAACTTAGAGGAAGTGCTGGATGGTGGTACAGTTACAACAGTTTAAAAGACATTTAGTTAAGTACATAAATAAGAAATGTTTGGAGGGATATGGGCCAAGTGCAAGCAGGTGGGACTAGTTTAGTTTGGGATTATGGTCAGTAAGGGTTGTTTGGACCAAAGGTTCTATTTCCATACTGTATGACTCTTTAACAAATTTTTCAAAGGAGTGACCACAGTGCTGAAGTTCAGAACAGATTTTCAATAAAATCCATTCATGCCAATATATTGCACAATTCTGCATATTGGAAAATGGATTTTTGTCTTTTCTGTATATGCTATTTAGCCCTATGTGGCCAAACAAGCGATATTTGCATTTGCCAGATTTGTAACCAAATTGACTCATTATAACCAATTGACCAGTTTATTCAAGTAGTGTTCTTCCTTGCTTGGCTGAGCAAGTCGTGTATGTAAACCATGCAATGATATTGTCCCTCAGACTTTATTGGTTAATCATTCGAACAATAATGATGTAATTTCCAAACAACATGACTTTGCAATGATAAGTCCAAGTGGCCTTTCAAAAGCTGATATTTCTTTGCCTTTATCCATCCATTTTCATCAGTCCTGTACATGCATTGTACATGCAATCTTTGAATCATGCAGGTCTCCTATCATTGGTAGGTCATTTGGTACCTGCTCACTTCAAAGATGATGGTCTTTAGCTGGAGAGTATCATTCCCACAGTACCAACTGTTGTTGCTGTTTTATTTCTGTTGTTGTTCTGTTGGTGTATTTCTCCATTTAAGATTTGCTTTTTAAACATATGCGTGATGTTTGTTTGATACCTTTAGGATCTCTTTGACCATTTTCATTGCCATCTCAGTCTTTTGATTTTACTCGGGATAGTGTGGAGATAATGTGTAGTGTAGAATTTCCCAATCTTTCGAGAGGTGACTGCATTTTTCTCTCATGAATTGAGAGCCATTGTCATAATTCGCAACATACTGACTGAGATGTGGCCTCAGGCCTCCTTCAGTCTTGCTGATAATCATAGACATCCGCTCGTCTAAATCTCAGACATCAGGACAAGAGTTGGTTTCTGAACAATCATAGAATCTTCGAATCCCTACAGTGGGGAAGCAAGCCATTCAGCCCATCTACACTGATCCTCCAAAGAGCACTCCAACCAGACACAACCTCCTACCCTGTCCCTGTAACCCTGTATTTCCCATGGCTAATTCACCTAACATGCACATTTCTGGACACTATAGAAACATACATCTGTTTCCCTTTAGTTGTGTATCACTTCCAGGTAATACATTTGCATTTGCAGTATCCCTGCCAGTAGTCACATTGGATGAGTTAGAATTGATTTGAGGAAGGTGCATTTAGGTGGCTTGTGTTTAGAATTCACTACAAGTTTGTCTGTCCAAAATAGAAAATGCTCGTGTGCAATATCAATAACAGGCATTCCTTCTCTATCTGAATATGGCATCTTTCAATTTGCTTTGGTGTCCTGAATGTCCTTCTAAGGGTTACTTCAGGTTCTGTCTCATTGGCTGTATCCTCAAGATGACCTCACCATTGACGTTGCAGCCTCTGAGCACCAGCATTGTCTCCATTGGTTCTCTGGTCCCAGTGAAAGCTGCAATTTGTTCTATGTCCTATCGCCATTGACTTCCCTCAGCAGTGAGCTTGTACTGAGATTCACAATCTGATGGCAAAATAGGCAAGAACTTTACTAAGTAGATCACAGATCCAATAATTATTACATTGCTTTCATTTCAGTCAGTCTCTACATCTTTTCTCTGGCGTGCACCTTGTTAAGATTCATTTGCTGTCAGCACATAATCTGGTTACAAGACTTCATGTATCTTCCATTTCATCTGTTTCCTGTTGAGCTCCAAATTTATCTGACAAGCTTTCTCTAGATTCTGTTCGTGGTCGTGATGGCTTCTTCCATTACAGCTTTAATTCTACGAAGATCACTGACTAGCTCATGCTAATTGTGTTGATACTCTTCTGGAGCAGTTAAAATGGCAAACTGCATACACAGCCATCTGTGTCTTCTGGCTGGAATCCAGAATACAGTTAGAAAACTGTTGCTTTCATCTAGTTTCACTTGCCAGTAGCTATCCTATAAATTCCCTGACAGGCTTTCCAGCAATTAAATGGAAGTCATTATTCAAACTTCAAGAAGACGACCTGAAGAGGTGGCAGAATTGAAATAATTTTCAAATGCTTTCAGAAATTAAAGTAAGCAATTTAAATGTAATAAAACAATGACAAAAGTTATTACTTTCTGCAGGATATTCAAGATTTCAGACACTCCAGATAGAAAACTAAACTGGTCATAGAAGAAACAATTCATTAAATTACACATTAAATCACAAGCTGAAAAAAAGTTAATACATTGTGTTATTCTGTGGGACCATGTTATTAAGAGACAAAAGCTGAAAGAAGGTAACAAAACTATTGGTCATTATATTAAAAGCATTTTAAAATCATTTTACTTCATGGAACATTCACATTACAGAAAGAGTAAGACTCATTAAAAGAAAAGTTTTTGGGAGAACTTGTTGATATGCTCATCATTGATCTCTATATATTGTCTGAATCTTGCAAATATGGATAATCACAAATATAATAAATCAGAGACAGGATTAGCATCAGAATTTTGCACTTTGGAAAGGTACATTGACATTATGCTCGAAGCTGAGATCAGAAAACCCACAGAAATATCTGAGGACAGACAGACAAATTTGCCCCTGGAGATCATCAAACCTTATCAACTTCATAAGATACAAACACTCCAAACAATTAACATTCAAATCATTCAGTGCTAGGAGTCAACGACCAAGATGGGGAAAAAAATTAAAACACACAAACAAAAGTAGTGTTCTTCTCTGCTTTAAGGATGTTACTTCAGCAGGAAAGTGGGGCATTTTAAAAAAAAAGAGTAAAAATCCTTATACACAGAAATGATACTGATCAAGTGTGCAGTACTTTATACCAAATAACAGGAGACTAAGGTTTCTACCTTCTGAGGTACACTTCTATTAGAATATGTTTCATCAGATGGTGACATCTCTTCTTTAGAAGAAAGACTACAGTGATTCCGAAGGGAAATCAGTAACCCATCTAAACCAACCATGACAGCTCATCTCTGCCAATTCACATCCAACTCAATTCAAAAGTTAAACATCACACAACACCAGGTTTTAGTCCAACAGACTCATTTGGAAGTACTAGCTTTTGGAGCGCTGCTTCTTCATCAGGTGGGTGAAGGAGCAGTGCTCCGAAAGCTAGTGCTTCCAAATAAACCTGTTGGACTAAAACCTGGTATTGTGTGATTTTTAACTTTGTACACTCCAGTCCAACCGGCATGTCCAAATCAGAGTTCAATTCAAGATTCACACAGGAACGAGTGTCATTGTGTTATCTGACAAAACGCCTTGGTTGAAAACAGGAAGTTACAACCAATCTATCTGATCTTTGATGGGGAAGGCAGAACATCCCTTAAGATTAAATGAATTTTCGAACTTCCTTTGAGTTGCTTTTTCTTCAGTAACCGACTGTCTCACAGCTCTGAAAATCCATTCAATTTCAGCTGCTAAAACCTTGATCTGCTCCAACTGGCGTGTGTTTACAGCTCCCACAGTCAGACACACACAGGCTCTTACAGTGGAGGTAAAAGTCATGTAAGCAAAAGTGGTTAGATATAGTCCTTAAGGCTAAGGAGATCAAAGGGTATGGGGAAAAGCAGGAACAGGAGTCTGACTTGGCTGATCAGCCATGATCATACTGAATGGTGGAACAAGCTCAAAGGATCAATTGGACGACTCATATTCCTATTGTTGATTTCTCTATCTCAGAGTTGTTTAATGTCCCCTGTAGCAATTTTTAAAACTACCTACACTGTGATATAATTGTGTCACTTCATTAGTCTCTCAAAGATGTCAGCCCATGTTTGCAGCAAACTGAAATGGAAAGGGATAGATAGAAAAGAAGGTATTCATGAATTCTGCTCTGAGATTGCCTGTCAGTCAGTAAAAACTGACTATGGAAGTGAATAGGGACTCAGGGTAAACACTTACTGGAAAGTAATCGTTGCTATAAAGAGGCCCATCACTGCCATGAATATCTCTCTCAGATCTATTCCCAGAATACTTAATTGGAAAATATAGTGCTTCAAAATGACATGAAGATGCTCTGTTGAGAAAGCCAAAGAGATCAGACTGAGGAATCATCAAGGTGTGTTCCATAATGGGGAACCAGGCTGTCAAGACAGTTGTCTATAAAATGTGCCACTTTGCTTGAAAGACAACAACAGCCGCTTGCATTTATATAGCACCTTCAACCAATAAATGACACAAGGCACTTCACAGGAGCATGATGAAGCAAAGTTTGACAGTGAGCCACAGAAGGAGATAGTGGTACACATAACCAACAGAAGTTTTAATGAGTTAAGGTTTCAAGGAGCATATAAAGGCAGGCAAGTGAAGTGGAAAGGTTTGGGGTTGGAATTCCAGAGCTTGTGTCCGCGCTGTTGCTGGCACAGCCATCAAAACTGGAGGAATTAAAGACTGGGGATATTCGAAGGTGCCAAATTTGAGCAGTAATCTCAAATAAGCAGGATTCTCAGAGGTGGTAACGTTGGAAGAAATGACAGAGAGGGGGAGGGAAAAGGCCATGGTCGGAGTTGAAACTAACGTTGAGAATTTTAAATAAGGTGTTGCTTGACAAGGAGCCAGTGTAAATCAGTGAGTGCAGGAGTGATAGGAAAATGAGACCTATTGGGAGCAGCTGAGTTTTGGATGCTATCTATCTAGTCTAGGGAAGGCAACGTGTGCGGCCACTGTGGAATGCTTTGGAATAGACGAGGTTCGAAACAAAAAAACTGAAGATGCTGGAATCCAGAGTAGATAGGCAGGAGGCTGAAAGAACCCAGCAAGCCGAAGTAAAGCATATTCAGCAACAAATCAGCTAAAGTGGGGTGGAATCAGGCGATGGTATGGAGATGGAAATGGACAATCTGATAGGTGGGACAGAAATGTGACTTGAAGCACATCTTAGCGTGAAATATAGTACTGATGTTACAAAAATAGAGCTTCAGACAGTTTATGGTTCAACCCAAACTTTTACTATTCCTCCAGATATTATCATTAGACGTAATGCACAATAAGATTATTGGTTAACTGATGTTGGAGTCTTATGCTTCATGGGTGGCATGGTAGCTCAGTGGTGAGCACTGCTGCCTCACAGTACCAGGGACTCTGGTGACTGTCTGTGTGGAGTTTGCACATTCTCCCCATGTCTGCGTGGGTTTCCTCCGGGTACTCCGGTTTCTTCCCACAGTCCAAACATGTGCAGGTTAGGTGGGTTGGCCATGTTAAATTGCCCGTAGTGTCCAGGGATAGGCAGGCTAGGTGGGTTAGCCATGGGAAATGCAGGGATAGCGTAAGGTGAGATGCTCTTCAGAGGACCAGTGTAGACTCGATGGGCTGAATGGCCTAGTTCTGCACTGTAAGGATTCTATTCTATACATATCCATTGTAAGGTGGGGTAAAGATCCCCATCAGATACCGTGGACTAAAACTCTCTGAATTTGGGACATGAGTTTGTGGAATTCATATTTGAACTGAGAGTCACTGAGCTCTCTGGTTGAAGCAATATGCAAGCTTAGGGCAGCTGTATGGAACAAGGACTCAGCTTGTAAAGCTAAAGGAAGACCCTTGGCTAACTTAGTACTGATATTTCATATTTTTAAATTTTAATCAAGAGACAGATCTCAAAAAAAGACATAACCAAAAAGAACCCACTCTACTCACTATAAAAAAGACTGCAAGGTTATATTTAAAAACTGTGCATTTATCTGTTCCTGTGCTGTGAGCTCTCCCACACAGGTTTCTCAATATCAGCTGTAAATTTTTGCTGTTCATTAATGTTTTCTTAGATGCACTCCGATGTCCAAAAATACTTGATCTCAAACAGCAAAAGCAGTAGCTGTGCAGATTTGCTGCTGTGCCAGACAGCAGTATAGGTTTTTTTCTCTGACCATGTGATCTCTGCTTTTGTTCTTTTCCTCCTTTTTAAAGTGCCATTGTTTTGATCTTTTTTTCCCCAAAGTTCCAAAGCAATTCAACAGCTTATAAAACAGTAATTACTGCTCTTGGAATTCGAGGGACTTCACCTCCAATACTAAAAATACCTCAAAAAAGTGGCAACTCTCTAGCCACAAGTCTTTCACATCCTCCATCTTGGATTACCCAGAATCCACTCTTCACAAAGACTTTAAATTCTATGAATCTAAATTTGATGAATTATATCTGTTGAGATATATGCTGTCTAACAGTAACAGCTTGTCTATGATAACATCCATGAAAGCAAGAGAAAAAAAGACTTTCTCCGTTTATTACTGTAACCCTTGTATCTAGCCCACGAAGCAGAGTATATATGCAATCAAGAATTGATATGGTGTGAAACTTGAACACATATACCAATAGGTTCAAGAACAGCTTCTTCCCTGCTGCCATTAGGCTGCTTGATAGACCTCTCTAACTTCAAATAATGTTGATCTTGCTTTATGTATCTCCTATGTCTGGCTCTAGGCACTCTATGATCTATGTGTCCTTGTCAGCCTGTACTGCTTGCGAAACAAACTTTTCATTGTACTTACGTCCATGTGACTACAATAAATCAAACCAAATCAATATGAGTGACAAAGGACAGAATGTACATATGAGCAGCAAGATCAAACAGTATGTATATGTGAGACTGGAACAGGGTGTAAATGAGAATGTGAATGCAGAAATATGTAAATGTAAGTAAGAATGGGACTGCGTGTATATGTGAGTGAGAATGGGACATAGTGTACCTCAGTGAGAATGGGACATGATGTATATGTGAGTGAGAATATATATGTGAAAGTGAGAACAGGACTATGTGTATATTGAGTAAGAATGGGACTGGGGATACATGTGGTTGAGATGGGACAGAGTGTATATGAGATTGTGAATGTGGCAGGGTGTTAATATGAGAGACACAATGGGGCATGTTGTATCTGTGAAGAGAGTGAGACACTGTAATAATGAGTAAGAATAGGACACTACATGTGTGAGAGAATGGGACTGGTT
This sequence comes from Chiloscyllium plagiosum, assembly GCF_037043375.1. Taxonomy (NCBI): domain Eukaryota; kingdom Metazoa; phylum Chordata; class Chondrichthyes; order Orectolobiformes; family Hemiscylliidae; genus Chiloscyllium; species Chiloscyllium plagiosum. Next base: position 84,782,261 of record NW_028270149.1, read on the forward strand.
GTATATGAAGAGTGAGAAGGGAGCAAGTTATTTGAGTGAGAAGGGAACAGTGTGCATACATAAGTGAGAATGAGACATTGTATACATATGAGTGAGAATGGCCAGAGTGTATGTATAAGTAAGAATAGGAGGCTCCAATTTTTTTCCATCGCATAGTAGATCAGAAAAGTGTTCTGCTCATTCTACCCATTGCAGTGCGTGGAAGGATTTGCAGGTTTATATCCAACCTGCATGATGAATACATTTTCCTTGGCTATCAAGACCTGTATGGGACTTGAATCTGGTGATTCAGCGTCGGAAACAAGGGACACCACCAACTGGGCCATTGGACTTTCAACAGCAACAGATTACTTTTGATCAAAAGTCCACTTAGAAACTAAACTGACTAAATTTACTGGAGTGACTCAGGATAGGTTTCTCCTTTAAAAAGAAACTTGTTTTCCAAAGTGACTTCATGGCCACAGGGCATCCCAAATATGATTGAGCCAATTAAGTACTTTTAAAGAGTTGTCACTATTATAATGTAGGAAATGTGGCAGCCAAATTGGACACAGCAACTTCTAATGAACAGCAATGCAATAATGACCAGATCACCTGGTTCAGGGATGTTGGCTGAATAATAATTATTGACCAGGACATAGGGGTTCACATGCCAACTCTTTAAAATAACACCATGGGAGCTTCTACATCCACTTAAGACGGCGTATAAAGCCTCAGTCTAATGCTTCTTCTGAAAGCTGCAGTGCAGCACTCTCTCAATACTACACAGTAGTGTCAGTCTAGATTGGTGTTCTCAAATCCTAGAATAGATTTTGAGCTCAGAAGAGATCTACTGATCATGTCCAACATTCATTGACTGAATAAAAATAAATGTTAGACAAGTTCTTTCTCCCAGGCTTAGGTTTAGGGTGAGAGGGGAAAGATTTAAAAAGGAGCTAAGGGGCAACCTTTTTGATAAGAGGGGGTGGTGCATGTATGGAATGAACTGCCAGGTTAGGTGGTGGAGGCTGGTACAACTACAACATTTAAAAGAATGGGTACACAAGTAGGAAGGGTTTAGAGGTATATGGGCCAAATAATGGAAAAGAGACTTGATTATTTTAGTAATATCTGGTTGGCATGGACGAGTTGGACCAAAGTGTGTGTTTTCATGCTGCCATTTGGCTTGAGAGAAGGGTAAGAGTTGGATCTTTGTTGTTCTTATCAATAGGGAATGATTTTATGATTCTGAAGATAATTGTGACATAGCACTCGCCTGGAGTCTCACTTAATAGGAGGACAGAGTAGGTGGCCCAGATACCAAAAGCATAGTATCCACATCCTGACCCTTCTGCTCTTATTGTCCTTAAAGAAACTGGGACAATTGGCACCATTACCAATGAGTATTCTGTAGCTTTTCTTCTGCTTGTTTTTTGGGGTTCATGCAATCCTGGCAAGGCTGGCAATTATAACACATTATTAGTTGCCCTGAGATGTGACGATGGTTATGAACAGACATTTGTCCTCTTGTTGGGAGAATTCTGGGATATTGACTCAGTGGCAATGAACAATTGGTTATTCATGTCCAAGTCAGGAATGCACTTGACATAAAAGGGAACCTGCGTTGATGACTTTGATGCTTTTGTTCTCAGTATTAAAGGAGGGAGACTGGGAGATGAAATGAAATGAAATGCAATAGTGCATGTAAACTTACTAATCATGCCTCGTACATTCTCATCCAAATCATTGACATAGATAACTAACAGCAATGGGCCCAGCACCGAGCTGAGGCACTCCAACATGCCTCCAGTCCGACCAGCATCCTTCCACTAATACCCTCTGCTTCCTACCATTAAGCCAATTTGCCAGCTCACCCTGGATTCCATGCGATCAAACAATCCAGAGCAGCCTACCATGTGGAACCTTATCAAAAGCCTTACCGCCCGGCTCTCCTCAACCTTCCTGGTCACCTCATCAAAGAACTCGAACAAATTTGTGAGGCATGATCTCCCACACACAAAGTCAAGCTGATTATTCTTAATCAAAGCCTGTCTTTCCAAATACATATATATCTTATCCCTCAGAATCTTCTCAAGTAACTTACCTACTTACTGGTCTACAGTTCCCAGGCTTTCCTTTGTAGCCCTTCTTGAATAAGGGCACATTTGCTACCCTTCAGTCTTCCAGGACCACACCCGTGGCCTAACAGTGATGCAAAAATATCAGCCAGGGCCTCCGCAATTTCTTCTCTAGCCTCTTGCAGTGTTCTTGGATATATCTGGTCAGGACCAGGAGATTTATCCACCTTCATACATTCTAATACGTCCAACACCTCCTCTACTGTGATATGGACTGTCTCCAAGATATCACTGCTAACTTTCCCAAGTCCCCAGGTCTTCACGTCTTTCTCCACTGTAAACACAGAGGAGAAATATTGAGAAACTCACTCATCTCTTGCGGTTCGATACATACATGTCCACTGTGGTCCTTGAAGGGTCCTATTCTCTAATTATTCTTTTTCCTGATTTCCTTCTTCACTAAACTCCTGTCTCCCCAAACACAGGCATTCCCTTGTTCCCAGCTGCCTGTACCTGAGCCTTGTCTCCTTTTTTCTGGTCAAAGTCTCAATATCGCGTCATCCAGGGTTCCCAATTCCTGCCAACCTTGCCTTTCACCCTCGCAGGAACATATAGACCTTGAACTCTAGCTATCTCACTTTTAAAGGTCTCCCACTTGCTGGAGGTCCCTTTGCATGAAAACAAACTACTCCATTCAACCCCTTCAAGCTCCTATCTAATTCTATCAAAATTCACCTTGCCCCAATTTAGAACTTGAACCTGTGGACTAGTTTTGTCCCTCTCCATAACTATTGTAAAATTACTAGATCTTTGCTCCCTGATCCCAAAGTGCTCCCCCACTGTCACATTTGTTACCTGTCCTGCCTTTTTCCCAAGAGTAGGTCGAGTTTGTCCCTTCCAGAGTAGGACCCGCTATACACTGCTTGAGGAAGCTTTCAACACACTTAACAAATTCCACCCCATCTAAACCCTTAATACTTTGGCAGCCCCGGTCTAGATTAGGACAATTAAAATCCTTTGAGGTCATGGGTATGTACCATAACGGTGTCTAGATGAGATGCTGTAAACATTTTGTGGATGGTACACAATGCTGCTACTGTGTTGGTAGTTATAGGATTGAATGTTCAAAGTGTTCAATGGGGTGTCAAACGGTTGTTGGAGCCACACAGGGAGAATAGGCGGTAGAGAGAACTTGTTTGGCAATGTGATAATATCCTGAAATATTTGTGAGAGACCAACCAATGGAGCAAAAATATTCTTGCTTAATGTTCCAGTGGGTGTATGAATTTGTTCCATTGTTATGCACTTCCATCTTTTTAGAATTGGGATGAGGAGTTATGGAGCACTTTAAAACATCTCCTTTACATTCATTTTATCTATTGACTGATAGGTTTATGGTATTTTTCAGTCCAGAATCACAGAATTATCACAGTCTAGAAGGAGGCTGTTTGGTCCATCATGTCTGTATATTGGTTCTCCAAACAGCACCGAGAAATGCTCATTCTCTTGCTGTCTCCATGTAACCCTACATATTGTTCCTTCTGAGACATGTCTAATTCCCTTTTACAGAGGGAATCAACCACGGATGCTGTAAATCAGAAACAAAAACAGAGGTTGCGAGTAAAGCTCAGCAGGTCTGGCAGCAGCTGTGATGAGAAATCAGAGTTAATGCTTTGGGTCCGGTGACCCTCATAACTACTATCCTTATCTAGTCTGGCCTACAAAGTTTGACTGCAGTCTAACTGCTCACTGGACGGCAAACTTGGCCTAGCCAATGTTGCTCACATCTCACGGACGATTAAAAGAAAAAATTGAGAGATCAGGCCTTGCCTGTGCTAACTGTATTGTTAACAATTGCTGATGTATTTGCAGAGACTGCTTCTTTCCAATGCCCTGCTTTCTAAGCCTTTTGGAAAATTAATAGACTCTTGATTACTTGATTGAATTATTGAAATGTACTATTTTTAAATAAAATCAATCAATTAATAAAAGCAACAGGCTTAAAGATGAAAATCCAGGCAGGGTCCATGAAATTAATTTTCAAACCTTGGAGAATTTGGGACACTCCTGGGTAGTTCATGGCTTTATGTTTAAGAAATGTTTTACCATCCCAGTAACCCTGACAAAGTAGCTACAGCTATAGTATCATTTTGAAAGCAATCTATTACTAGTCACCTGCTTTGACCCAAGATACATTGCCCTGTCTCCCATTACTCGACACTGAAATGGTGCAACATTATATCAACTCAGAAAGCACATCTGGATTTGAACCTACAGTTTGTAGCTGGTTTCTTCACAGAATTGTACTCTGACAAAATAAAGACTTGCTATTTGTTTCACTTTGAAATCAAAGGGTACAAAATAATTTCATAGGCAGATAACCATTTTAAGCACTTTATTTTTTTTAAAAGGTCAGAAATTAAACAATGGCAATATAAGTAAAATACTGAAATATGTAGCATACAGCACATCTTATCTAAAGCACATACAAGCACTACAGCAAGCTAATATGGCAGAAATCTAAAGAGAAAATAAATTTAAAGCTACTATTTTGCTTGTAGCAGCTGAGGGAATGAACACCTTTACTTTTTGTGCAATTTTGGGTCCTTGACTTAAAGGAGAAATGCTCCATTTGCTTAATTTTAATGTGGTTTTTTTGCCCAATATGAGGGGTGTTGAAGGGAGGAGATTAAGTGCAAGGTTGAATTCACCTTCTAACCATCTCAACAGCCACGAGCAGGTCTGCTTCCCCAATCTGCAGACAGAGATTTCAAATCACTTGAGTTCAAGATGCAGAAATCTGCTGTGTGCATGTGACAAACCTTAGAAGCGACAAGATGCACATTATGTGAACAAAGGCAACAGGGTCCTGCTTAGAGGTTTCCACAGCAACCCATGAGCCAGGATACTCATCCCCTCAGTTGCTATGATACAGCAGCCATGGCAACAAAATCAGTAGGCTTCCACCATCAGATTGCATCTGTGTACAGTATTATAGAACTTGAACCTTTGAGATCAGTGTAACATGATTGTTTTTTTTATCTTGCAATTCACCGGTTTCCTTGTGTGTTGATGGCTAATTTATTTGAGTTTTCATTTTACTGTTTAAACCATTTCAACAGTAGGATTGTATCTGGCTGCTGAAGGCTTGATTCTAAACTCTAGAACTGAGTGTGTTGTTCTCAATCATTGTACAGTAAAGCTATGGCAAACTACAAAGCTTTTCTCAACAGCAAAGCGCCATCATGCTTCCAGATAAGTTTTATAGCAAAAACCATTCCTCATTTTTTCCAAAGCCTTTAGCAATGCCGACCTTATTTACCTTAACAAACTTTTCTGTATTTAACACAGTTCTGTTTTTTTTATTCAAAATAAGATCTGAATATTTCTTTTAACTATGTACATAAGTGCAAAAAAAAAGATGTGTCACACACAATCGTACACTACTAGGTCAAATCAGTTAAACTGCAGCATTCTCAGATTTTTTTCAGAGTTTTGTTTTCTTTTACAACACTGTACCACGCTTTCATCTCAGTATAAAACCCGGTTCTAAATCCATGTGTTGTAAACCTCTTTGACTGAGAAATGGACGTACAGACACAGATTCAGGTCTCAAGTACGTTTTGAGTGGAACTTTGGGTATTCAAAATAGTCAAAGGATATCATTTCTCTTTGCCTGAGTGTGTCTAACTGTACCTTTTTTTAAAGTCCATGACGATGTACATTTTTTTAAAATTACAAGTGAAAATTCACAAATAATTTATACAAAGGTAGCCATGTTGTAGTTTTGTTGCCATAGCAACAACTCAATATCATAATTAGTTAACAATGAATCTATCATTGTAAGAGTTACATACAAAGTTAATTTTGTTCTAAAATGTAAACTACACAAACTAGGTATGTATTGTATTAAACTTTTTTTAACCATATCCCAGTGAAGGTTAGCATAAAATAAATGACTTTTAATGAATTAATAAATGGTTTCAAATACAAATGTTAAAACCAAACTTTTATTAACACTCCCTTAGATTTTAATCTTTAATTCCTAATTGTCTGTAACTAAAACTAATCAATCAACGTAGAGAAACTTCAGCAGTGTTAAGAAAATGAAAAGTTTAGACTTCAGTCTCATCACTGATAGTACATGGTGTGTTGTAATGTACTGACATTTAGATTAGGCTGTCAGCTCAAATGTCTATAGATTACACAGTTTTAAACCATTATAGCATCTAAGGCCCTTTTACAGGCACACAGTTAATCAAGTGAATATCTTGCTGACCCTTCTGAGAGGGATGGAACTTTGTTCCCAAAAGATTTTTCTGTTTTCTGCGTACAGTACTGTGAAACACACATGGGTGAAGAAATGTAGTACTATCTAAACCTGTCAGGTACACTAACAGAGCCTGCAACCTACATTAACTCAAATTCCTGTGTAGTTAATGGAACATGTGGCTGTAACAATGACTTTGCCATTTAATCATTTCAATTGCAGAAACAGCACTGGTGTGCTTGATTCCTTCCTTTCCTAGCTTTGTGTTGCACTTTTTGCTGTGATGGGAACAGAAGGTTAAGTTTAAACTTGTCCAGCCCGACTAGAAAAAAAATCCCTGTTTCTGTCCTCTACTCTCTTCATTCCACTTTTCCTCAGTGTGACCCGTTTTATCCAAGGTTCAGGATTTCTTGCATATCATTTGCATAAGGCTGAAAAAAAACTAAACAAAAGAAATAGAAAATAGAACGGTGGATGTTACAAAAAGAGATGTTGGATGAGGTGGTGCTGGCTGGCGAAATCTACTGCGGGTGCACATTAGGCTCCAGCCACCCCACTGTAATACAAAGAAATGAGTCTATGATGCAGAAGATTCTTATTTAGAGTCACTTTCAGTCAACGTGACTGTGATGAAGAATGCACACGAGCTAATGACGTTTATAGTCTGACGACTTCCATTTTTCAATTAAACAAATCATTTGGAATAATTCATTGCACATTTATTATTGTCTCTTTTAGTGCGGCTTCAGAAATGGCATTTTTTGCCTGTGTTTATAATTGCATTTGGCGACACTAGTGCTTTGAGCTTCGTTGCTTTTAACCCTTTTAAATTTTTTAATTTGCCAGTGATGCAGAAGCATCCGAGGCACCTCACAGAACTACCCTAAACAACCTCCATATCTATCTGTTTTATCATCAGCAGGAACCTCTGACTTTACTTTAAATGGGAAGTTATCTTAAATTCCAGACTTACATTCTAGACACCCTGCAATGTAGGCTGGGGAATTGTGGGGTGAGTGAGTTGGGAGGCTAGAAGTGTGATGGTTTGCAGTACTGAGCCAGTACCAAAGGATTGCTCCATTGAAGCTAATGGACTTTCCCAGTTGCATATCTCTTCATGTTCAGAGAGGTCACCTATCTCCTCTCTGTATTCACCACATGCTAGTCAAGCTACAAGTGTACATTTGTAACAATGTTGCACAGCTTGACACAAGAGAAATGGAATGATTCTGAACGTGCGCTGCATTTAATGGCATCGCCTTGAATATTGCCTAGTGTAACTGACTAAAAGAAAATTAAGCCAGGCCTTCAGATCACAGGCAAAGGAGTCAAATGGAGAGAACATGAGCTGCCACACCATATCACTTTTCATCAACTCTTCAACTGGATGAGATCAGTTGCACTCTTACTGATCTGAAGTGCACTAATGTGGTCAAGTTCAAAATGCTCTGGCGTTTAGCCCAACTAATTTAAAGAAATGAATATTGAGTATCCATTAGAGCAAGAATATTTCTATTCTTAGCTTAGATACTGCTCTGTAATCAAAAGCTGTCTCTTTCCAGCCGATGCCATCAAACACAATGTGGAACCTCAGTTGTCCACTATCAATGTTACCTGGGTCTGTGATAGTGTCTACCATGGCCAGAAAGCACATCCCATACTGTGCCTGTGAAGCACAGAGGGAACAGGACAAAGTAGTTAATTTAGCTTCAATGAATCAGAGTCCCTTTAATACCCTCAATACACCACATTCAATTCAAGCTGAGTGACACTCACCTGGCTTTCTCTGAGGCACTGGAACACAGTGTGAAGGAAGAGGTTCTGACCAGCAATAGAAATGGGAGAACAAAGAAACATGTGCAAGGCCATTCCCCAATAGCCAGGCCTATTCCATCAGAACAGTTCAGAAGGAAAAAAACAGGACGAAAATATTTGCAATAGAAAGCATCTCAGTAACAGAAAGATCAATCTTTTCTTCAAGATGTTTCCAGATCCTCAGAGATGATTATCAATAACCTGCCAGTGTGACAGATTGACTCCAGCACATATCTGTCAATTATATAATTTTCATATAGCTACACAGATAGTGATACTTCTACAGCCTTTTTTGTAAGATCTTAAATTTTCTACTATAAGTGTTTATATAGTTGAGTACTGTACGCCCAGAGGCTCCTGGTCATAACCAGCTAATATCACAAGTGTAAGTGTGTGTTGTAAAGCATGCATCATTATTTACACAGAAAATATTGCTATACAAAACATGTCTGTTAAATCTGGATATACTCTAAGTTTTATAAAATTCGATGTTACATAGACAAGGCATAATTGGAAACTGGACACACAGTAAGGACTGGAGCTCATCATCACTCTCTATTTCAATTGTTTTTGCCCTGATTCTCATTAACATTCATTTTTTGTATGTAATAAGGATTAAATTGGAGAACTGGCGACCAAATAGGAGGCTATTGGGGAACCTGTTCCACGAAAGACATTTCCTTAAAATCAAAACTATTTTTTATTCTGATGTAAACTTAACATTCAGTTAAGATAACACTCTTACATAAAAATCAAGACAGATAAACAATTCTATTTGATAATATACATTAAACCAACAGTCTTACATTGAAAATGCTCATCACTATTACCATGAATTGATTATAAATGTATTACAGCAATGAGATATAAGCAGTAGTATATCTCATTTAACTACTACATACAAGTAGTGTCTAACAGGAGTATGTAAATTTACTTGATGTTTTTATAGTGCTTTTTCTTTTTCTTCTTGACATTCCCATCATTTTGGTTTTGGTTAGCATGTAGGCTGTGGTAGGCTTACTGTGGAGGTGGTAGCATGGGGATGATGGGAGTATGTACACAAAGGCCATGTGCAGCTTCCCAAGGAGATGTCCTGGTTTTCCACCAGTGTGCTGTTTATTATTTCAACATGATGCCCTATAGAGCAAAAAGATAGATGTTAGAAAACACAGAAGAGGCACATATTTTGCCCTGCTAACATATTTTTCTGTCACACAGTCTCATTCTATTCTCTCTGAAAAACACTAAGTCTCAAACATAATGCTTTGTGCTATAATTTAAAACTTTAAGGCTTCATGAGACAATCTTATCAATGAATCACAAATAACTTACCATTTATCATACTGCAACAAGAATTATCTTCATAATTCAGACACCAACATGACAACTGAACTGTCCTATCAATGTAAACATTACAGGCAGCATAAAATCACTCAATTTACCAACTCAGGGAATTTTAGCTTCTTTAAGCTATATTAAAAATCTTATGTTGATGGGAAACAGTCTTCATTGCACTTGTAATGGCAACTATGTAAATGGCCAAGCTATAATTCCCCTAATGAAAGTGAACGAGGCCACCTCAGGAAGCAATTATAGCATGATAACTTTACATTGGGTGGCACGGTGGCTCAATGGTTAGCACTGCTGCCTCACAGCACCAGGGTCCCAGGTTCGATTCCAGCCTTGAATGACTGTGTGGAGTTTGCACATTCTCCCCGTGTCTGCGTGGGTTTCCTCCGGGTGCTCTGGTTTCCTCCCACAGTCCAAAGATGTGCAGATCAGGTGAATTGGCCATGCTCAATTGCCCATAGTGTTAGTTGCATTAGTCAGAGGGAAATGGATCTGGGTGGGTTGCTCTTCGGAGGGTCGGTGTGGACTGGTTGGCATTTTTCAATAATGCATATACAGAAATATTTAGTGAAAATATAAAAACTTATCTTCTGTTCTCTAATCCTATTTCAACTAAAGACTCACATTTACTTTGAGACTCGTGCAAAGCTACAGGAGATTAACAAGAATATAATTATTTACATTTTTGGATGTGTGTGTAAATGCTACTCATGAGTTGATGAACCAGATATCCCATGAGATGACTGCAGGTTAAATGCTCTGATGTTGCTCAAATGGGTTTCAATATCTGTCTGCCAGATAAATCCTTTACTACACTAGAGTTCTCCGTAGGGCTGATAGACGGAACGAAGTTGCTCATGTTCTCCCAGTGCTCACAAACCACATAGTTGCTGTGTCCTACTCTTCCAACTATCAGTTGAATAATAGGTGATGAAAACAGGAAGTCCTTCAGCAATAAAAAGGACTGACCTTGTAACCTTCCCGTTTATAGAATTATTACAATAGCAAAAGAGGCCATTTAGCCCATTGTATCTTGAGCTCGTGCTAGATTTTAACTAGACCAAGTGCATTGCTCTGCTTTTTTTCTGCTCTATCGCCTTTTCAGATGTTTATCTGGCTCCTTTTCTAATAATGTTAAATGGTATCTTCCCTGATAACACCAAGTGGCAGTATTCCATGTTGTAAGAACCCTCTGTGAAAATAATTCTCTATATTTCTCTTATGAAAGTCAGAGATCAACACTCCCTTATAACTGATTCACCACCCAGTACAAATAGCACTCTGTTTATTATCTGAAAGTAACTATTACAGCTACAATAATCTCTGCTGTGGTAATGACTTTCTCCTGAGATATAGTATTATTATGGTTATGTTGTTGGACTAATCAGAAAGTGCAGGGGTCACTGTGGTATATTTGGACATTGAGCTCTATATGACTGGAAATTTGACCTGTGGGAATTAAATTACAGTGGAAGCTGAATTTTGACACAGCAGCCTGCAATCCCTAACTAGCCTAGAGTCAGAGTCATTCAGCACAGAAACAGACCCTTTGGTCCAACTCGTCCATGTCGACCACATTTCCAAACAAACTAGTCCCACTTGCCTGCATTTGGCCTATATCCCTCCAAACCTTTCCTATTCATGTACATATCCAAATGTCTTTCAAATGTTGTGACTGTACCTGCATCCAACACTTCCTGTGGCAGTTCATTTCACACACAACTGCTGTGTAAAAAAGCTTTCCCTCATGTCCTTTTTAAAACTTTCTGCTCTCTCCTTAAAAATATGCCCCTAATTTTAAACTTCCCACCCTGTCTACCTGTGACGCAAATTTCAAATATTATATTTGAACCCTTATTGTTCTACAACACTATCTAGGGCCCTACCATTGTTGTATAAGCCCTGCCCTTGTTGGTTTTACCAAAATGCAATACATTACTAGTATTTTTCCAAAATAAATTTCATCTGCCACACCTCAGTCAATTGCACCAATTGAGCAATATCTCTTTGGAAGCTTAAAAAAACCTTCTTCGCTGTCCACTATTTCACTAATTTTCGTGTCATCTGCAAACTTACTAACTATAGCTCCATATTCTCATTCAAACTGTTTACATAAATTACAAACAGAAGTGCTTACATATGACTTCTATCTTAGATGCTGTGAATGACTTAGAGTCCTCTCAGGTACAACTACAACCATTGTGCCTGTATCCAGGAATGATCGTTGTTAGCGAGTTTTGAGAAGACTTGTAGCTCAGGTTGAGGTTCTGGATATAGTTTTGCTCACTGAGCTGGAAGGTTCATCTTCAGACGTTTCGTCAGCACACTAGGTAACATCTTCAGTGAGCCTCCGGACAAAGCACTGCTGGTGTTCCCTGCTTTCTGTTTATATGTTTGGGTTTCTTGGGTTGGTGATGTCATTTCCTGTAATTATGTAATTTCCTATGGTGATGTCATTTCTTGTTCTTCTTCTCAGGGGGTGGTAAATGGGGTCCAAGTCAATGTGTTTGTTGATAAGAGTTCCGGTAGGAATGCCATGCTTCTAGGAATTCTCGTGAGTGTCTCGGTTTGGCTTCGTCTGAGGGCTCAATGAAGATATTACCTACTATGATGATGAAATTTCTGAAAATAAACCTTCCAGCTCAATGTGCAAACCTACATCCATGATAACTGTTCTTAGAGTTTGAATGAGACAATGGATATGCAGACTCATCGAAGAGGAACATCAAGATGATGATGGAACCCCAGTTTAGCCACAGAAAAGGTTGGGACACTGGAAATCATGTTTTGCAACATGGACAGATATATGATATTGTTCACATGCAGCAGTATAAGGATGAAGAGCTTATGCTCAAAATGTCAACTCTCCTGCATCTCGGCTGCTGCCTGACTGCCTGTCCTTTTCTAGCACCACACTGTTCGACGATGTTGACATCAATCCTTTTAAAATTTATAAAAGCTCTTGCTTTCCATTCAGTAACTATCTTGGAATGTGATGGACATCCATTCTGGTTATGTACCCTACCCAGTGTAGTTGGGCTTTTCTTCAATACTTGTTGACTGGGCTTGATGCAATATTTGAAGCTTTGGAATCCAGAGCATATCAAGACTAGATGGAAGAACACATATTTGAAATTGTTGTAACTGCCTTATATGTTTATGGTCCAGAAATTTTAGTGTATAAGGAGGAATGCTGTGGTGTTGAGCCTTTCCAGTGCCTTACTCACCTTGCTAAACCTAGCTGATACCTATTTATCAAAAGAACTGTCATTGGAATTAATGTTTCCAATGTATTTAAGATTTTGAACATTCTTCAGTTTTGTATAATTGATGGAGATGTCTGGAATTTGGCAATGGTTGCTAAATAATGTCATTCTTTTCAAGGCAGGAGGTCAAGCCAGACAGCTTTGAAGTCTCTGAAAATTGTCAACCATGAACCAAAAGTCACTCATTTTAAGAGCTGTTATGACACAATCATCAACAAAATGGAGTTCCTAAAAGAGGTTTTTGTTTTGTAAGTCAAAGAATATGCTGACAAGATGATATTGGAGAATCATTTCCTTTTCAACATCCTTGGTAGTACGTCTAAGGATACAGGTGAAGGACAGGTCTAACAGGATTGGTTCTAGCTTATAGTCTTCTTTTGCTTCAATGTGTTTAAGTTTACAATGGGAAATGAAGTTTCTCCATTTAAAACCCTTGACCAGCCATTTCATCATGGAACAGCTGTAATCATCCAAACAGTTATTTTTGAGCAACTGCACAGTTCCACAATAATCAATAGGGTGGCCTCTGGACAAACTCAAAAGGCGTAAATTAATATGAACACTTTGTTTCCTTCGTGACCTCATCCACAGAAAAAGGCAAATCAAACTCAACAAGGACTGAGAAATCTGATTGAGGGAGATGGAGTTGACAGTAGTTGGTATGCTCCGCAGGCTGACTTTTCCCACCATTTACCTCTAATTTCTACCTGATTTTTGATCAAGGTTGATCCATTGGCTGACAGCAAATGGTGGAGCCTGACGAAGGTGGTCCATAGAGCTTTTGAGAGTTTTAAACTATGTCTTCAGCTTTCTTTTCCCACCATTGATTTTGCATCAAATGCAATGCTCTCTGAACATTGTTCTTCGGGTGCTGGAACTAGTGTTTGTGGAAGTGTAGGATGGATTCTTCTTCCACTCCACAGATGCTCTATTTTTGCCTGCAGGATTTGAAAAATGTTTTTGTCATTTTCATCAAATCAACCTTGGTGCACTAACTTCTATGCTCCAAGCCCAGTGTATATTGTTTCAGTGACAATGCTTTTAAATTTGTTCCACTTATTGGCACAGTTTCTGTCTAAGGGTATATTAGCTTTAAGTTTTTGATCAAGTGATGATAGCAAGCTATGTTACAAAATTAGGCTGTGCTGAAAGGAACTTTGGCTGTTTTTGCTGAGTTAGAGGAATTGGCAAGTTGAGAATTGCTGTGCTCTTCCAGCGCCATTGATCCAGAAATTGCTCCGATTAGTCTGTCCACTGGTTTCTCATCCATCCCGGCGATCCTGCTGTCGCACAATTATCTAGGTAATCATGAGCCACTGTTCTGATTATGAATGTATCCAAGTATGTTTATACTTATCAGTTTAACTGCTACATTGTGTTGCAATACAAAGATTGTGCTCAGCACATTTTTTTAAGATTAAAAAAAGTTGTACATTTGATCAGGAGTAAATGTAAATAAAGTTAAAACTTCCAAGTCCGTTTACTCAGAACATCCAATTATTTCTGACTTTCTTCATGTGGGCACTGAAGTCTCCCATGATTACGAGCTTATCATTAACAGATGTGTACTCTTCAGAATATTCATCCTCTGGCATACATAAGACTACTTGCATATGGATGAACTTCAGGATCCAGCAAGAATAAGTTAACCACTTGTAAAAACCTGCATTTTAAGTTTACTGTATGTCATTGTCTCGATATGGGATAAGGATATGATACAGCCCTTATAATAATTTGCCTACATTTAGCAATTTGAAAATAGCAAACCATTCCAATATGTTTCGCTGAAGTGATTATCAAACAATATTTGACTAACCTTTCTTAGGAACTCTTAGGACAGATGACGAAAAGCTTAGCTGAAGTTGTTGGTTTAACGGACTATCTTAAAAGAGGGACAGAGTGGTAGAGAGAGAGATAGAGAGGTTTATAGTAGGAATGGTATGTTATTCACGATACATGTTCACAGCTCAAAAGTAAATTTTTTAGACTGCTAAAGATTGTTAAACAGAAGAGAAACATGAGGATTTCCATAGGTCTGGAGTTTAGGACTGAAGGCAGAATCACCAACAGTGCAATGATAAAAACTGTGGAGCTGCAAGAGGCCAGAAATGGAGGAACAGAGACAACCTGGATGTCGTTATTTGATACGAAAGTGAAATCGTAGACGAATCAGAGTTACATGGGGCCTCCTCAGTTACCTCAAAGCTCTGCTGAACACAAATTTGTGGACGACTACCTGCAATTTGATTCATTGTGATTTCTTTGGGGTCTAAGGCACTTCACAGGGATATTATCAGAAAAAAAAACTGACACTGAGCAGCATAAGGAGGTATTAGAACAGTGGCATGAGGCTTGATCAGAATAGAGCACCTTCAAGCCAGGTGTAGGGACTTGGGAAGGAAATTCCAGAGCTAGGACATTAGCAACTGAAGAAACAGCCACCAAGAGAACAAGTTAAATCAGGGATACGCAAGAGTCCAGAACTGGAACAGCTCTAAATCCTTGGACTGGCTGGGGAGATTACAAAAAATAGGTAAAGGCCATGGAGGTATTTGAAAACAAGTTTGACAGTTTGAAAATAAAGGCATTGTTTGACTTGGAGCCAATACAGGTCAGCGCACACAGATATGGACTTAGTGTGAAAATAAACAGAGGGAACAAGGTTTTGGATAAACCCAAACAGGGTGGATAATATGAGGCTTATAACAACAGCACTGGACTAGATAAAATTAGAAATAAAAATGATACCCATGAGGATTTTAGCAGTGAATAAGCTGAGCTAGGGGCAAAGTAGGCCAATGTTAAAGAAGTAGGAGTGAGTGATCTTAGTGAGAGGGTACATATGCGGTGAGATGCTCTTCTCAGAGTCAAGTATGACATTAGATCTGTCTCAGCCTCCTCCAGTGGTTGAGTGAGCAATGAAGTCAGAAGCTAAAGGAATGGAATATTTGGCAGGATCAAAGAAAACAACTTTGTTCCTCCTGATATTTAGGTGGAGAAAGTTTCTTCTCACCCAGTATTAGACAAGCAGTCTGACCATTTAGCGGGATTAAGAATGGCGGTGGCGAGGCAGAGCTAGATGTCATCAGCATATTAATAGACCTGACACTGTGTTTATATTGCATTACAATACCGAAATGAGCTCAATCCTTGAAGCTGTCAGTAATTGGGGTATGTGCCTGGTAATGACAGACTACATTGTGCTGGCCTCTACATGGAATAACAGAGGCTACTGTCTGTGTCTGGAGTAGCCACATGATTTTTGGAGTAACTGCACAGCCAGAATATAGGGTAACAACATGGTACAGCTTTGTGTGGAGTAATTACACCAGATACGATTTGGGATAAGTAAATATTAGGAGGGAAATTACATGATTTCTGGCTACTTATAGGATAATTATATGAAACTGTATGTGGAGAAGCAGCATGAGACAGAATCTGTACGGACTGTTTATATTTGTAGGGGGTTAAGATGGTTAGATTGAAGGATTAGTAATCTAAGACCCTGAGCTAATGATCCAGTAACTTGAATTTAAATCCTACCAAGGCAGCTAGGAAATGAAATCAAGTAATTTAAATATATTTGGAATAAAAAGGATGCAGCAACCAGGGCTACCTCTTCCTCCTCATTTAAGATATTCATTACAAGCTACTTCTTTGACTAAGCTTTTAGTTAACAGTGCAAATAACTTTGTACGGTTTCAAATGTCCAGTGACAAACATAGTTGTTCCTCCATCATAAAGTCAGAAGTGGAGATGTTTGTTGATGATTGCACAACGTTCAGTGCCATTTGCGACGCCTCAGATACTGAGCCAGTTCATTTTAAAGTTGGTCACAGTTGTTACGCAAGGGTGTGATAGTTATTCGCACACAGTAAAGCACCACTAACAGCAAAATGAGAAATGACTACATCAGCTTTGGTGATATTGGTTGAGGGAATTAAAGTGGGAGGGAGAATTCCTGCACAAACCCTGCATTTTTTTCAAATTAATGCCAATGGACCTTTTGCATGCATTGGAGGACAGGGCCTCAGCTGATATTATGGATTCTGAAAGGTCTTATAGATCTTTATCATTTGCACTAAAGCCAATATTTTTCTTTTATATTGCCTCACCTTGTGTTGCCTTGTAGCCTATACATTTTGAGGGCTAGTATATTTGCCCTGGATATATAACTACTAACATATTTTGGCCACAAGTATGAGACTAATAATTCCACAAAAGGTTTTGGGTAAGGGAAAGGAAGTGATCCAAAATACGATCATTATATTCTCCACAGAGCCTACACACTGGCTTAAAAAAACTCATGTTGATCTCCCATACAATATGCACCCTAACTCATTGATCAATTACTAGTGAAGAACCTGTAATAATACTGGGAAAATTACAGTAGTGAATTCATATCACTAGATTTTAGTCAATTAGTGGTATTGTATACTAATGACAATACCTGAAGTGTTTAGTTTCCAAAGAGATTTAGATGGCCTGGATGAAAAGAGACTGAAGTGCCATGCCCAGTTATATTCATAGAATATTTACAGCAGAGAAGGTGGCCATCAGGTCCATCACATCTCTTTCAAACAGTAATCCAGTTATTCTAACTCAACCATCCCTTCCTCTATTTATGAATATTTCTCAAGGCAAGCATTTGTCCTATTTGACAGAGGAACCTTGATGATCCAAAAATCGGATTATCCGAAGGAGATCTCCAGGCCCTGACAGAAACATTACATCAAAGACGTGTGTCCAACACTGATCGCGTCTTTTGTTTACAGTGCTCAAAAGTGCTGCTGAGAACAGTCCCAGACTGATGGGAGCGCAGGCACGGTCTCTAAATGACTGACCTCTCACCACAGCAGCAGTCCGGCTGCCCCGGAGAGGGGGCATGGGCAGGGGTTTTGGTGATGGGAGCGGGCAGGGGGTGGTGTTGGGAGCTGGTGGGGGCATGGGCGGGGGCGGTGTCGACAGGGTTGGGGTACGAGCAGGGGCGCAATGTTGGGGGCAGGCGAGGGCTCACGTGCTCCTGTTGCTGCTCGTTTCCTGAACGGGGAACAGACTTAATAGAAAACTCCAAGCCCCAGAGGGAAGGCATTGAATCGATTAAACCAAATAATCAATTAGCCAAACGAAATAGTGCCTGCTCATCTCATTCGGATAATCGAGGTTCCCATATCAGGCAGTGTATTCCAAGTTCTGATGAAGGGTCCTGATCCAAAACGTTGATTTTCCTGCTCCTCCAATGCTGCCTGGCCTGCTGTGCCTTTGCAGCTCCACATTTTATCGACTCTGACTTCAAGCCTCTGCAGTTCTCAATTTCCAAGCATTCCAAATCCTGATAATTTGTTGCATCAACAAAAAAATTATCCCTACATCATCTGTCAATCTTTTGCCTGCTGCTTTAATCTTCTATGTTCTGTAAAACAGCTTATCAGACATTAGGAATATTTCCTCCTCAACTGTTTATTCTGCCTCCAAGGCACTTCTCTTCCAAATCTGCTTACGGCTCCTGGGTGTGCAGTTGCCTGGGAAGCTCCTTATTATGCAGCACCATCCTTGGCCACTTCTCTCTTTTCCTTGTTCCACTGCCTCTAATAGTAGGTCTATTTTTGCCCACATTTCAAGAACAAACGCTCCAGACATTATTCTGGCGATAATATTGAAAACTTTTGCTTCAGAATTAGTCACGTTACCAGTGAGGGTGTTCCAGTAAAGCTACAATGCTGGCATCTACCCAGCAATGTGGAAAATTGTCCAATCATGTCCTATGCACAAAATGCAAGACAAATTCAAACTAGCTAACTACTATCTGATCAGTCTACATTTGGACATCAAAGTCATAGAACAGGTGGTCAAAGTCAATATTTCCTTCAAGCTGCGCTGCTGCACATGCACGCAGCTGCTCCAGTGATCCACACAGCAACAAGCGTCAGCACGCCAGAGCCTTTCAGGCCTGTGCAGATATAAGAAAATTAGAGGGAATGTTGTCACGGCGCTATCTTGGCCCAGGAGTCAAGAAAAGAATTGAACTCCAGAGATGAGGCAAAATTGTCAAAGCAGCATTCCATTGAGTACGGCATCAAGGAGCCCTAGAAAAACTGAAGTCATCTGGAATCCAGGAAACTTTTCAGGAGTTGGAATCACCCCCAAACAAAGGCAGATGGTGTGGATGTTTTGGAACAATTAGTCTCAGGACATCACTACATGAGTTCTACAGCACAGTGTCTTAGACATAACCATCATCAGTTGCTACACCAATGATCGTCCCTCCATCATAACATCAGAAGTGCAAAAAATCGCTGATGACTGCACAAAATTTTGCACCATTTATGAATCATCAGATATTGAAGCAGTCCAAGCTCAAAAGCAGAAAAACCCGATCAACCCCCAGGCTTGGGCTGACAAGTGGCAAGTAACATTGACACCATACAAATGCCAGGTAGTGACCAAATTTGACCACCAACAAAAAATAATTTTAACCATTGCCCCTTAAAACTCAATGGCATTAGCATTGTTGAATTTACCACTAACAACACTCTGGGGGGGGGGGGGGGGAAAGGATATCATTGATCAGACACTGAATTAGATGTATGTGAGGACTGCAGATGCTGGAGATCAGAGCTGAAAAATGTGTTGCTGGAAAAGCGCAGGTCAGGCAGCATCCGAGGAGCAGGAGAATCAACGTTTCGGGCATAAGCCCTTCTCCAGGAATGAAGAAGGGCTTATGCCCGAAACATCGATTCTCCTGCTCCTTGGATGCTGCCTGACCTGCTGTGCTTTTCCAGCAACACATTTTTCAGCACTGAACTAGATATGCCAAATAAATACTGTGGCTACAAAAGCAGATTAGAGGTGGGGAACTCTGCTGCAAGTAACTCCCATTCTGACTCTCCAATATCTGTCCACCATCTAAAAGCTGAAGGAAACTTGGTGCATTACTGCAGTTTATCATGTAATGCAATACTCTTCACTGCGTGGAGGGGTGTGGCTCCAAATGCAATCAAGAAGCTTGGCACTATTCTGGACAAAACAATCCAGACTGGGTTCTAATCACCACTTCCTTCACCTCCAATGCACAGGAGCAGCACTTACCATGACAAGATGATGAACTGTAGTAATGCACCAAGGTTCCTCCAATAGCACCATCCAAACCGATGATGTCTACCACCTAGAAAGGCAAGGATAGCAGATGCATGGGAACACCATCAGCTGCGATTTCCTTTGTTAGTCATATCCAGATTAAGAACTGCATCTCCATTTCTTCATTGTCACTGGAGTAAAATCCTGGAACTCGTTCTGAACACCCCACAGAGGTGACCCACTCCCTAAGGAAGGTAGCAGTTCAAGTCGTCAGACTACCAGCAGCTTCTCGAATTTAGGGATGGGCAATACATGTCGGCCTGTCAGCAATGCCTCTCCCATGAACGAACAAAAAAAAATCATTAATTTGTTCAAATAGTGTCCATTCCCCATCTGAAGCTGCTCTTTCTCGTCAATTAACTCTGGATACTCTCTCAAATTTGACTTGAATTTTCTGGATGTTTCTAGGTCTAAGGTAACTATTTAACTACATAATTGTACTACCAATAACACTACCTATTTCCACCTCCACAACACTACCTTGCTCTGCTTTGCCATAGCTGTTCAGGTGCTGAAACCCAAATGCCTATGTTACTGAGACCTAATCTAACAGGCTCTCACATTCTTGGGGGCATCCAAAATCTGCTTTCCAAGTCCTAATTTGCACCAAATATTGTTCACTCAGCAGCCCCACCCTCACTGACCTACACTAGTTCCTGGCTAAGTAATGCCTCAATATTAAAATCATTGTGCTTGGTTACAAATTCCTCTATGGCCTTTCCAGCCCCTAAATTCCTCCAGTACTTTGAATTATCTACATTCCTTAATTCTGGCCTTCTTAGCATTCCCAATTTTAATCACATAACTGCCTGTCATACCTTCAAATGATGAGAGATTTTGGGAGGAGATTTCAGAGTTTAGGATTTTGTCATTTCTGTCCCTGTTTCCTTCTTTAAAACACTTAATAAAACTTATCCTTTTGACAGAGAGTTTTAGCTCTCTGTTTTATTACCTCCTGCGTTAAAGGCTTTACATAAGTACAAATCACTGATGTTGTGGTTCTCTACCTAAGCCTTCCAAAACTTTTAACATCTGTACTAAAATCTCCTCTTAAATTCTTCTGTTGTATACACTTTCCAATGACTTCATATTCCTTCTGAAGTCTAGCCCAAAAACAGACTCATAATTGCAGCTAGGTCTGTTACACAGTTACCCAATACACTCACAAGTATTGCCATGAACTTTGTAGTTGGTTTGTGGATGAAACAAGTGCATACTCATTGTACACTATTGCTCTATCCATGCTAATATGATCAAACCCAAGAACTTAAACAATAGGAAAAGATGGGGACCTTACAGCATGTTAAGCCTGCTCCACCATTCAAAACTATCATCTCAATTCCATTTTCATGTCCATTCCCCACAAGCCTTGATTCCCTTAGCGACTGTCTGCCTGCCTTTCGCATCCTTAAATATATCCAACAGTGGAGCATCCATAATCTCTTATGGGTAGACAATTCCAATAATTCACAACCTTTTGGAGTGAAGTAACTTCTCACCTCAGGTTTAAATTATTGTTCCTATAAATGTATTGTCATATTCTAGATTGTTCTTGCACTTTGGGCAATCTATCAGCCTCTGTCATGCCTCTTCTGAATTTTGTATGTCTCAATGAGATTATAGCTGAAAGATGTGTTGCTGGAAAAGCGCAGCAGGTCAGGCAGCATCCAAGGAGCAGGAGAATCGATGTTTCGGGCATAAGCCCTTCTTCAGGAATGAGGAGGATGTGCCAAGCTCTGATCTCCAGCATCTGCAGTCCTCACTTTCTCCTCAATGAGATTATGCCTCATTCTTCTAAAACACCAGGGAACAAAGGGCACAACTTTTTCAACTTCTATTAATGGAACAGCACTTTCATCCAGGAACCAATCTTGGTAAATTTCCAAAGCAAATACATCATCTTTTTGTTCATCCAGGTAAAAGTAGTTCATTGATTGGCACCGTATCGACAAATATTTACTCCCTGTATCACCAACATATAGTAGCAGCAAGATGCAATGGGGAAATTCATTAAATTCCTTGGATACCACCTTCCAAACCCACATACACAATTACCAGAAGGACGAGGGCAGCAGATACAAAGGAACATCACCATGTGCAAGTTCATCTTCAAGCTCATTTTGATTTGGAACTATATTGTCATTCCTTCATTGCCGAGTCAAAATAAGTGGTTAAAGAAGGCAGCTCACCACCACTATCTCATGGGCAATAAATGCTAACCTAGCAAGTAAAAGTGAGTTTTGAGAAGATTTGTAGCTCAGGTTGAGATTCTAGATGTAGGTTTGCTCGCTGAGCTGGAAGGTTCGTTTTCAGACATTTCATCACCATATGAGGAAACATCATCAGTGAGCCTCTGGATGAAGCGCTAGTGGCATGGCCCGCTTTCCAATTGTGTGTTTAGGTTTCCTTGGGTTCGTGATGCCATTTCCTGTGGTGACGCCATTTCTTATTCTTTTTCTCAGGGGGTGGTAAATGGGATCCAAGTCAATATATTTGTTGATAGAGTTCCGGTTGGAATGATGTGCTTCTAGGAATTCTCGTGCGTCTCTCTGTTTGGCTTGTCCCAGTCGAAGTGGTGTCCTTCCTCATCTGTAGTAAGGATATGGGTAAGAGTGGGTCATGTCTTTTTGTGGTTAGTTAATGTTCATGTATCCTGGTGGCTAGTTGTCTGCTTATTTGTCCACTGTAGTGTTTGTTACAGTTCTTGCACAGTATTTTGTAAATGACATTAGTTTTGTTTGTTGTCTGTATAGGGTCTTTCAAGTTCATTAGCTGCTGTTTTAGTGTGTTGGTGGGCTACCACGAAGCCAAGAGGTCTGAGTAGTCTGGCAGTCATTTCCATACAGAGATACACACGAGACTTCCTAGAATCATGGCATTCCAATTGGAACTCTATCATCAAATACACTGACTTGGATCCCATTTACCATTCCCTGAGAAAAAGAACAGGAAGTATCACCACCACAGGAAATGACGTCACCAACCTAAGGAAACCTAAACACACAAATAGAAAGCGGGCCATACCACCAATGCTTCATCCAGAGGCTCACTGATGATGTTACCTTGTATGGTGATAAAACATCTGAAAATGAACCTTCCAGCACAGCGAGCAAACATACATCCAG
Source organism: Chiloscyllium plagiosum (assembly GCF_037043375.1). NCBI lineage: Eukaryota > Metazoa > Chordata > Chondrichthyes > Orectolobiformes > Hemiscylliidae > Chiloscyllium > Chiloscyllium plagiosum. Next base: position 84,805,281 of record NW_028270149.1, read on the forward strand.
AACCAGCAAGTAAAAGTCAATATCCCCTGAATGAATAAAGTTAAAGAAATGCGATATTAAACTTGCACATGGACTCTAGATGTCTCCAAAATTCTCATACAATTGTAACTTACTTACTCTCATTCTCCTATACCTTTGACATCAAGGCCAATATGCCATTTGCCTTTCTGTCTGTTGTACAGCTATCTCATTTCTTACAAACCTTGTGCCAATATATCCAGGCCCTCCAACCATCACCATTTACATGTTCCATAGTTTTTCATTCTTATTAGCAAAGCAAATAACCCCACACCCACATGATTGCGCATCTCTCACTTTGTTACCCACTCACTGGACAAGTCTATAATCCATGCAAATTGTATCTGTGTGACCTCTTCATATCTTACATTCTAACCTAGCTTGGCATCATCTGTAAATATAAATACTTCATTCTTGGTCTTTCTATCTACAGCATTAACTTAGATTGAAAATATGTAGAGTCACAGCATTGGTCATTACAGTAATTCACTGTCAACTTGAAAATGTCCTATTTATTCCAATGTGCTTTCTGACAACTAACCAATCTCTCATCCATTTTAAAATATTACTTCCAATTCCTACTTTGTATATTTTTGTACATAAACTTATTAATTATCTTTTGAAAATCCAAGTATAGTGAACAAAATAACATCCAGAGGTTCTGCTTCATCTATGGCACATCCTCAAAAATAAATAATGTTCTTAAACATAGTTTCCCTTTAGTAAAATCATGCTCATACCACAACCTTTGCAGTGTACTGTTAAGTTCTCTTCAATAAATGATTCATACAATTTTCTGCAACTGATATCAGGCTTGTCGTTCCTGGTTTTACCTTCCCCTCCTCTCTTAAGTAATGGTATTAAAATTTGCTAACTTCAATTCTGATGGAACTATTCTAGAATTTCAGGAATTTTGGTCTCATAACCAGGGCTTCTATTATTTATAATTTTGGGACATAGTCTATCAGGTCTTGAGAATCTGTTGGATTTTAGTCCCTTATGAATTTCTAAAACTTATTCCTCTTCTGATATTAAGCAGCATAATTTCTTCACTCTTAATAGCTCTTCAGGTTCTGCTATGTAATTTATTTCTTCTATGGAAACTGACAAAATATTCACTCAAAATCTGTGAATTTTCTCATTCCCTGTTATCATTTTCATCTCCTCTGTTAACATTTGCTTCAGCTACTCTCCTTTCTGAAATAATCATAAAAGCTCTTTAAACTTTAAAAAAAAATATTCCTGGCTGGTTTATTCTCATAATCTACTGTTTCCTTTTGGTCAACCTTTTGGTCACCTTTATTAGTGTTAAAACACTTTCCATCCTACAGTTGAGAACTATTCTTTGGAACATTTTAAGCTTCTTCTTTTAATTCAGTGCGATCCTAAACTTGCCTAGCTTTCCAGGGATGCTAATATTTTTTTGAATGGAATTTGCTGAACATGTGTTGAACACTGAGTTGTTTCTTGAAATATTTACCTCTGTTTATCGACATAGCATTGCCATCATACAGGCACCAGTAGAAGGTGCCTGTATGGCACCCAAGATGTCTGAGGCTTGACATCACTTAGGGTGTCGGTAGTGCATTTCTGTTAGAACAGTAAATCCTCTGGTCCAAGTGATACTATGTCTTCTTGGCCACTAATCCAATAATTTTACTGTAGATTTGCAACTAGTTACACAGAAAACAGTGTTACTCTGGAACTGATGCCCAATGTTAAAATAAATTGCCAGCGAAAATTCTCCCATGTTTGAGTCTCAAGGATATGGTAATTAAGTCAAATGCAATTCTAAGTATTTGCAAATGTAATCAATGCTGATACTTGCAGTGCAGTGCTGAGATAATACTACACCGTTAGATGTAATATGTTTCTGATGAGATATTAAACGGAATACACAACTGGCTTCTTGGGTGCAGAGGATCCTATTGCACCACAAAGTACTTCATGAAAACAGACTAACCAGTTGTTACCGCATTCCTTAACTAATGATTGATACCAATGATAATTTTAGCAGTGAACTAACAAATTCTGGCTTCATGCCCCATCAGTCATCCCTGTTAGATGAATAATTGTTAAGCAGCAATAAAATTCACAGCATTACTTTAATCTATGGGTCAATAGAGAATGCAATAGATACCAGTGACATAATGTGGAACCAGTTGGTGTTAATAAGAAATGCAAACGTGCATCAAATCTCACTGCAAGCGAACAAGATGGGACCGATTTTAACTTGGCACTCGGACCTAACACTGATGTTACAGCTTGACGCACACGACAGACACAACATTGTTTCAATTCTATTGAATGTTTTAAGTTCTTTTTGGTTAGTGGTTCTTTTATAATTAATTGTGACAGTCCCATTTTCTTGCAGCTCATTAAGATGCCAGTTGTTCTGCCTTCCTTAAATGTGAAGAAACGTAAGTTGTTCTCTGAATCAGATCAAGGATTGTAAACTGTAACCAGTGCTGTTCTTGTAGTGGTGCTGCAGCAAGACCTACTCTATGCTGTTTTAATTCTGATTATAGCTGTGTTAAATCACAAGGGAGCTGAATTTGGAATTGTGTTTATTTGGAACAAATCGTTTATCCTGTCTTTGTGCTGGAATGCCCAGCATTGATGTCTAACCTCTTCCTGTAGCAATGCTACACCTAAAAGGTACAACAGGTACAAACCCAAATCACAATTTTGATAAACACTGACAAGCACTTCAAAACAATCCAGATCACATCAATATGATCCATATACAGTAATATTCAAAATGCTAACCAATTAAAAATTCAAACAGTGCATGCGATTGCTTAATAGTCCAGACTCCATGTTTAAAATCATGCTGGTGTCAATGGTTAGAGAGTGAGACTGATAATGAAACCTATGGAATGCATTACAACATGAACATTGAACAACATCATCACCTCTATTAAATGTCTTGGTTCCATCAGAGAGACGGAATAAGAAGAAAATAATCTTTTGTTGTTTGGGTAAGTTCTCATTAGTTTGTATAGTATTTAAAAGAAACTTACTGTTCTATTCGTAACGTCTACATCTGTGTAACAAACATGCTGCTACTGAGTTCATCTATTGATAAAATGGGCATCTACAGTGGAAAAGATTTCAGATTAAAATTAAAGAAAAACTTATCCTGTAAATTAACACTCACATCCTAGCACTGACATTACATAAAACAGTGTTTGCAGTGAATGAATTAACTGACAATTTTACAAAGGAAAAAAAGGTAATGCCACTAACATTATGCATAGCTACATCCAGATTGTAACACACACCGATGTTGTGATTGAAGAATATTTGTCTTAAAACAATTTTCCTTGTTTAAATTTAGCAAACAGAAAGACTTTGAAATCTGTGCTGATTTTAAAGCAACAGCTCACTTGGAACAAGAAATAAAAGCTATTTAAAGAGCCAAACCTGATTGGCTGTTGCTGTTGCTGCGAAGGGAGCGTTCGTAGCAGGTGTTGTTGCGGACACAGTGGTGGGCGTAGCGCCGTGCATCATGGGTACTTTCAGTAGGGGACACCATGGAAGTGACAAACAGGAAGGGTGTAGCGTTATGGTAACCATGGCAGCGTGTGGAGTGGATTGCGGGCGTGGCAGGTATCACAGCAACAAGCCATGTGACATCATCATGAAGGGTGACACCAGCATGCAATCATAGTGCAATAAGCAAGACAGCATTGAAAGAAATAAAAAAAAACAAAAAGAGAAAGAAGGAGAAAGCTTATTACAATCATAATAAAGGAGAACTTAAAACACTCTAAAAGACTTTGTACATTATAGAGCACATAATGATGCATTTGTGTAATTATATAAAATAAAACACAGACTTTGAAGCAATGTATTTAACAGACACGCTGAGCAAAGTTCTGTCTGAAATTATTCAAAAAGCATGAACAATTAAATTTTGAAATTCCCTGTTAAAATTTATTCACTGTAAACACACCGTAGCTAACTAAAGGGCATATATAGATAAAAACAGGGTTGGATCAAAGTAAGAAAGGCTGGTAATATCCTAGAGTTAACTGCATTTCTGTGAAATGAAAGATGGCAGAATATTTATACCGTCACGTATTTACACATGTTCACTCATTCACACACTCAAAATGACATTCACTCACACACCCAATCAAGTTCATATAATATAAAAAAACACCCAATCTCAATATCACACTTAAGACACATACTAAATTATACCTACATACTCAAAAACCCAGATATTTTAGAAGTCCAACATTCAAAAAAAACACACTCAAAAAGCACGCTTAGACAGACATACATATTTATAAAATTATGCACGTACACAAAATATTATAAACTCAAAATCACACATAGACACAGTAATTCCTATGCTCAGAATTTTACATGGAGGACTGAATTCTCCCCCTGGCTGTTTGGGGAATTTCAGCTGGAGAGAGTGGGGAGGGACAGGAGTTGGAGATTTCCTGGGTTCTGGACCTGGCCCTGGGAAGAGACAATAAAACTCTGAGATTTTGACTAGGTCATCCCGTAATTGGTAAGGAAATGATTTCCCAGGCCAATTAAGGGCAGGAAGCTGGCTCGACAGGAGCCGCCTGCTACAATGAAGGACAACTCAGTTAGAGGTCTCTTTGACACGGATGTCCCAACCTTCTTGAATTCTTCAATGAAAAATAGAAAAAATAATAGAAAAAGACATCCACAATGAGTAGAGAAGTGGAGTTAGCTTCAGGGGAGAACCTCTGGCTGTGACCTATGTTCATACCCATACTCAGACAGGCGGATGCCTCTACTTTTAGCCTTGGCAGAACCCAAAGATTATGTTGGCAGTCACTCACTCATACATACACAGCACACACAGCTGTAGCGGTCTCTGTAATGGTCTCAAAAGTATGGCAGGTTACTTGGCTGTCAATAGAGCAGCCATCAGCCACTCTAACTGCTAGCAACTCAGTAGTTTCATTGAGTGTAGTGGCCACTGTTGGGTCTGCAGGAGGAAGAGGAGGAGGAAAATACAGCATTAGGCATGTTCCCTCAGAATAGGTTGGGGGGAATTCTGAGAGTTCACTGGCACAAAAAAGGATCTCCTTGAGCAACCCTCGTTCCCAGAAAGCATACCAGGACCAGTCAAGGTTTACCATGCATCTCACCATGTGCTAGTGGATCCCACTACTATTGGCTGAGAGTGATTGACCACTTCATCGGGATCTGGCTGGCAGGCTCTCTGACACCTTCCATGCCTGTGGCAGGAAGGAGACCAGTATGCCCACCCTCACTATTTTACCAGATTACTGGCAAAATAGGCTAGCATGGAACATCATGCTGCTGATCAGTGTGCCTTCACTGTTGCTACTGCCCAAAGAATAGCTGCCTACCTGTAGGCAGAAGAATATCAGAGTCATAGAGTGGCTCCTCGGTCCACCATATCTATGCTAACCAACAAACACCAAACTACACTAATCCCATTTACTTGGTCCATAGCCTACTGTGCCTTGATATTTTCAGTGTTCATTCAGACGTTTAATAAATGTGTGAGAGTACCTGCCTCCATCACCCTCTCAGGCAGCATGCTCCATATTTCTAAAACACTCTGGGTGAAATTTTTCTTTTCCTCAGAATCTCCTTATTACTTACTCCTCCCCTTAAACATATCAGTTGACGGGGGTTCATCATTAATAAAGCTCATTTATTGGAGGCTGAATGGATTCTTACAGGTCCCCCTCCAACACTGAGAACAGACTGTTTGCCTGGAAGGAGCAAGTAGTCAGGGCACAGGCATGCTTTCCCTCTCTGTTGTTGCAGGTCACTTTTAGTAGGTTTACCCTCAACAATGTTAGCTCAACTGTCGATTCCATTTTTGGATGTAAAAATCTTAAAAAATCCTTTAAGTCTCTACCTTACGTGAATAGCAATTTGCTGTCAGTTCTTTAAAATTCTTTCATGGGATGTGGGCATCACTAGCTGAGCCAGCATTTGGTGCCTGTTCCCAGTTACCCTCAAGGAAGTGTTGATGAACAACTTCTGTAAGCACAGCAGTCTATCTGGTGTAGTTATACCCTCAGTACTGTTCAGGAATTTGATTCTGTGATATGGAAGGAACGGTGACATAATTGCAAGTCAAAAGGTGGCTCAGAAAAGGAACTTACAGGTGGTAGTGCTCCCATGCATCTGCTGCCCTTGCCCTTCTAGGTGGTAGAGATTACAGATTTGGAAAGAGCTGATGAAGTAACCTTGACATGTTGTTGCACTGCATCTTGTCGATGTTGCTCACTACTGCCACTGTGTATTTGTGGTGGGAGAAATGAATGTTGAAGGCAATGTTTGGGGCATTAATAAATCTTTTTTTCCTAGATGATATTGAGCGTGAGTGTTTTTAGAGCTGCATTCTTCCAAGCAAGTGGAGAAATTCCATCACACTCCTGACTTGTGCTTGTAGATGGTGGACAGGCATTGAAGGGAACAGGAGGTGAGCTGCTCCCCTCAGAATTCTCAGTTTTTGACCTGCAACTGTAGCTGCAGTATCTATGTGGCCTGTTCAGTTCAATTTATAGTTTATGGTCACTTCCAGGTGTTGAGATTGGGGAGTCAGTGATAATAATGCAATTGAATGGAAAAGGGAGATCAACAGATTCTTTCTTGTTGGAGATGGTCATTGTTTAGCACTTAGCTAGCCAATAACATTTGTGCCACACATCAGCCTACACCTGAGTGTTGTCCAAATCCTGTGCATATGAACACAGACTGCTTCAGTGTCTTAGGATCTGCAAATTGTGCTGAACATTGTGCAATCATCATCAATCATTCAAAATCTCGATCTTATGGTGGGCAGAAGATCATAAAGATGGCTGTGCCTTGGACACAACTCTAAAAGAACCCTTACACTGATGCCCTAGTATAATTAATGTCCAACAACTACAACATCTTTCTTTGAGCTGGGTATGACGCCAACCAAAAGGACAGTTGTCCCCAATTCCCATAACTTCATTTTGTTCCAGAATTCCCTGATGCCATAATGATCAAACACTGTTTTGATGTCAAAGGCAATCACTCTTGCCTCACCTCTGGAATTCAGCTCTTTTGCACGTATTTAGACCAAGGACATAAATGAGGTCAACAGCAAACTGGCCCTAAGAGAACACAATACACTACTGGGCAGATTATGTTGAATAAGTGTCCTTTGATGGCACTGTCACTAACCCTATCCTTGTTGTCTTACAGAGCTAGGGAGAGTCATTCAGCACAGCAACAGACACTTCAATCCACCAGTCTATGCTGACCATAGTCCTGAACTAAACTAGTCCCACCTGCCTGCTCCTGGCCTATGTCCCTCTAAACCTTTCTTATCCATGTACTTATCTAAGTATCTTTCAAGTGTGGAATAAACTTCCTCAGGAAGTTTATTCCACACACAAACCACCCTCTTGTGTAAAAAAAAATTGTCCCTAGTTTTTTTTCAAATCTCTCTGTGGACACCTTTCATCATTTTGCTAATGATTGGGAAAAGGCCAATAGAATGATAGGTTTGATTTGTCTTGCTTTTTATGGACTGGATTTATCTCGGCAGTTTTCACATTGTCAGATAGATGTTCTGGAACAGCTTTGTCCTTCAGCTTAGACAGCCTTTCACCGCTCTTAAATAGATTACAATCATATGTTCCAGCCAATTCTCAATCCTCATTCAATGTGAAATCAGGACCCCAGATTGAAGCCCAAACTTCTGCCATAAAATCATATACATTGTAATGGATCTCAAAATTGATGGCAAAGAAAGCTGTCCATAAAGATCCAGCAACTTGTGTGATGTGGATTTCCACTTTCCGAAGGGCATTTTGATCTGGTCCTGAATCAAGGGAATCTCTAGGCCTTGTACAACAATGACATCATCAGATGTGGTAAGAAGTCAATCAACTTAAAGCATTCTCACGGATATCAAACCGCCAAGTCAGAAACAATGATTGTCCCCTACAGATTTCAATATCATTTGATAGATAGAGAAAAAAGGCTTGGGAGATGCACACATGGAATTCTGGAAAGAGCTGAGATATCAAAAAGTGTTTCATTTTAATGAAGAAATTTGTCATTCCACAAAAACAAACATAATTGTTTTGGATCATTGAGGCTCTTGTGCAGTAACTATGGACTTCGGACATTGTTACATGATGTGCAACTGTGATTTTAACTATATGAACATTTTTCAAGTATTTTACAGCAATTCTAATGAGTAAAAAGGAAAGTTCTCACAAGTTCAGTGATTTCTGGTTGACTCTAGCAGACCTGAGAATTTCCAACAGCTTGCCCCATGCAGAAAGATTAAACCAGTGACAGTAAATTCTGCTTTACTGTGTTTGATTGCACAATACACTCCAAAAGTTGCTGTTAGTTTCTACTGAGTACTGATGGTGAACACTGACAATACCTCGCTGAGACCTAGTGTCAATTGCTGTAAGGTTATATACCTCTAAAATGTTTTAGGGTATTTTACTATGTTGATGCAAGGTGCTGAACAAAACAATTTGAATGATTTTGTACTTTCTGGGGTTCCATTCCTGCATTACCACTAAAGCCCAATCCACAAATGACACCAACATATAGATGAAAACAGTTTAAGAACGTGTATCTCAAATTCTATCACCATTTCAATATGCTAAATATCTGCAGTGCTGGAAATGTGTTGCTGGAAAAGTGCAGCAGGTCAGGCAGCATCCAGGGAACAGGAGAATCGACGTTTCGGGCATAAGCCCTTCTTCAGGCTTATGCCCGAAACGTCGATTCTCCTGTTCCCTGGATGCTGCCTGACCTGCTGCGCTTTTCCAGCAACACATTTCCAGCTCTGATCTCCAGCATCTGCAGACCTCACTTTCTCCTTAAATATCTGCAGTGGTCTGACGTGAACTTCTCCACCAAGGGAAATCCTTCCCTGCCCGTCAGGCATTTTGGTTATCCACATGATACATTTGCCTTCTGTAAGTACGCACCACACAGTTGAAATGAGGGCACATTTGAGTTAGGAAGAGCTACTGTTCAAACAAGCAATTGAACAGAACATACTGTGTGGGAAACTGATGGTGAGGTATTGGCCTACAAGCTGCCAATAATACTTGAATAGAGATTCAAATTGAACATTGCATAGCACTTTTAAACACCAGCATTGCAGCTAGTCATGTTATTTAACTAACAGACAGCTTAAGTTAAAATGATTGCCTTAGTAAAGCTGACCAGATGGACATTTTTCAAATACTACTTTGGATATTACTTCTTAATGTTAGTGGATTTTTTTAATGCCCAATTCAATCACTCAGATATGGGAACACAGTGACATAGAAATGTAGCAGCAATGCAGACTCACATCTTCAGTTATTCATCAAGACTGAGCTCATAAGTACAGTCTTTATACAGTCTAAAACAGAGTTGAAGAGTTGCAGTCTGGAACTCATTTGCACAGCTCTGATGCTTGGTTGACTAAATGTTTGTACTTATTTGTGCAGACTTGACCTATGCTTCTCTCTCCCTTCTTCTGCTCTTGGAAGAAATACTCCTCATGCTCAAATAAAAACAAAATCCCCCTGACATTGCAGATCAAAGAACATTTCTCATTCAAATAATAAGTACAAACACTAGACATGTTTTTGTTTCTTGCTGTTTATCATCCTCCATTTGTTTCCAATTTCCATGTTATCTCTTCATTCTTCCTATAGGTCACAGTTCGCTACCTACTTTTCCATTGATAACTCCCACAATCAAAACCGATCAAACACAACTTTCTCCCTCCCAACATGGAAAAAAACTGAATCAATTTGCAGTGTTGACTCAGGCACCCTCTGCACAGCATCTTTAAAATTCGCTACCGCTGTCAGCTAGAAGAGTAAGAGCAGCAGGCATCAGCGAACACCAACATTTGTTAAGTTCCCCCAAAAATCATACAACTATCCTGACTTGGAATGTATCAACATTCTTTCATCTTCACTGTATCAAAATCCTGGATTCCCTATCTAACAGCAGTGTGCGAGAACCCTCACGCATGAATTGTAATAGGGTCAAAACCAAAAGCCCACATTTCTGACTTAAGGAAATCTAGACTTGGAAAGGGCTCTATCCCAAGAAAAATTTAAAAATCACACCATACTTTGAATAAATACCCTTCTTTTTACTTCTTTATGCTGTTGCTTCCCTGAGCTTTTCTTTTGTAGAACTGCCAGATGCAAAGTGTTACCATAAGACAAAAAAGTTGCTCCAGTTAATGTAGCTTGTGTGTAGAATTTTCCCTGCACTGGTAATAAAAGTTTGTTTTTTAAAGGCAGGAGAAAGAGTTAAACCTGGTGTTACTACCTGAGGTTGAAGTATCATCTCAGAAACGTTCACATGTACTAAACATATGGACATAATTTACTGATAATGGTTTACCAGCAAAAATGATAGAATAGCAGAACACAGTTACTGCTCAAACTGTAATTGGGAACTAAAATTACCTTTACTGGAGGATATTCACAAAAAAGATAATGGGAAATAACAAAGTAGCACATTATAAAACAAACTGATAGTATCAGCCTTTGGTTTAGTGGTAGCCTTCCCATATCAAAGGCAGAAGGTTAAAGATTCAAGTCAGTCCAGATAACTCCATCGAAAAATAATTGCTCCCAATGGATAAAGGTCATTCTTTATCCTTAAAGAAGGGTCCTTAAAAACTAGCTAGGAGACGATGCAATGTGTGGAAGGCAACAGTAAGTCACTTCAGCTTCTTTTCCCGAGTTAGGTGGTTCAAGTTCCTCAGGGCTGACAATCAAGTTATAATGTGCCCAAGGGACAAAATACAATGGATGAACAGAACCAAAGGTATGCATAGATATCCTTCCCAGTGAGTGTTCACTTAAGGTAGTTACAAACCCCTTTGTATTCAAATGCCCACAAGCAAAAATTAGATAGAAGCAAGAACCTGCATATTCAAGATGTGAGCTTGCCCACAGTTTTGAAGTTTTAAACTCATACATAGGTTTGATAGAAACAGGACTCATTTAGTGTTCCTTTGTCATGTTTGTCAGTGACAGGTTGTTAGGAAAGGATTGTCAGACAGAGCCCATTAAGTACTTGCTAAATATTTACTTAGTAGTTTCATTCTGTTATAGGAGGCTCTGAACATATCTCATTAACTGTGTGACATTGAGCTCTGGACACCACACAATGAAGTTGATAATGGCCTTGGAGTTTGCAGCACAGATTCACCAAAAAAAACCACACAAGGTATACGTATCTCGTGCAAGGACATGCCTCCTGAAATCATAACTCAACTGTCTAGCTTTATTTTTCAGTTTATGCACCCACTCTTTATCCTCCTCCTCCACCAAAGTAAACAGGTTTCACCTGTCAAATCCTCTAGCCACATTAAACACCTCATTACATCACTCTTTGATCTTTTATACTCAATGGAATAAAACCCTAACTCTCCAATTGATCCACCTAATTTAACCCTTGTAGCCTTATGATTAATCTTAAAACATCCTTCATTATTCAAACTTCAACTTTCTTCCTGGTTCAGTATGTTTACTGAGGTTGCCATGTGATACTGCATACTACACAGGCTGCATTTATAAGAGAGGGATGCAGCTAGATCATGCCTCCAATTCCCCCAACAGTACTGGTGGTGAACAAGATTTCTCACCCACCAGCTGGAAAGCAGGTTAAAAACCCAGTTGTGTCTCCTTTGGGGAAGGCCCACTGTTATAAGTGCCTATCAGGCTCAAAAGCAGAGATCCCAGTGGCAGGAATCTCATCCCTAAGAGCTGCTACCTGATGAAATGGCGATAGCTGTCCATTACAGGCAGCACAAGGATTGGTAGCAGCTACCAGAAGTTCACTTAAGGACAGGCCTAGGTTTACCAAGGGACCGAGACTACAGGTGAGTGAAGGTGAGATTGGGGTCATGGAATTGGGGACAGCAGAAAAGATAGGTTTGCTCTCAGCAAAGATGGGGGGGACAAACCTAACCACTACTTCCATTAATCCTTTCCCAATGCTAGGTCCCTTCATCAAGCACTGAGTGCCTTTGAAGCACTAATTGTGCTTTTAATGGCTTCAATTAGTAGTGTAAGAGGAAGGCTGCCCAGGAGCCTTCTGGTTCCAGAAAGCAGTGGGGATCCCACCCAGCACTCTTTTGATTAAATAATCTCTTTTCCAAGTCTAACTTAGAGGAGAACATCAAGTTCCATTCCAAGAATCTGGGCATAACCAAAACAGAGTTTATCTAACACACTGACAGCTTGCACTAACTGGCGAGCCATGTGAATGGGAACTGAAATATTGACTGACAGTAACATTTCCTAACACAAACACACAGTGAAGTTTCGAAAATGTGAGGGAGTTAAAGAGAGAGATAAAGCTGCAACCTTACCAACACTTGCAGTGGGAGTCATGCACAACACTGAGCCTGCAGATCATGCAGTGAAGCGTTGAAAGGATAAACAAAAAAAGGAACATTGGTTAGAAACAGTTAGCGTTCACACACATTCTGTATGAAACAGATTATAGCCAGTAGAGACACCTTTATTGATTACCTCAGCACATGCAAGGTGAGAGTTTAGTTTCTTTTTGTGAGGAACTAAAACAAGGCAATCATAATAATTCACTGAGAAATGATGGAAAGCATGAATTGATACAATAGTAAATGCAGAGATAAAATGCATTGCCTCCCAGCCAGAAGATGCAAGAATTAGTTATGTCTCTGTACTTACAAACTGCACCTTAATTCACAGCTACAACATTCATGTTGCCTCATTAAGGACATTTAGGGTTGAAACCAGAATTGGCTGGGCTGCAAAACGGAAGGAATTGACGATCAGGTAGGCATACCTTCTGATATGCATCCCAAGGCCAAGTCTAATTTCAGACCCCCCACCCCCTAAACTCTAGAGCATTAAAATCAGCACAAATTGTAATTGGAGATGGCAAGCTTTGCACAACATGTTCAAAGCATACCTGCAAAATTTTCCTTTGACTGATCCTGCACAATTACTGGAAGTTACACAGCAACATTCAAACATCCAAGTTGAGAAATGTAATTTTAAAGGAGCTGTCTCATCATTTCTAAAAGCATATCCCCATCCTTTCTCTGCTCCCCCAGCTAGGAAGCTCCTAAGTTCAAAAATGTTAACTTCCAAAATATTAAACTATTAAAATAGGAAACAAGAGTAGCTCCTTTAAATGTGAAAACCATTCTGACATGAAGAAAATGAATGCTTGCCCATTCCTCGAGTGATGTCAGCAGTGAAGCCTTGTGACTTCTAATACCAAAATGAAAGCATGGATGAAGAGCACAAGTGACAATGGACTAACCTGTTGGGATGAATGTTGGCTGTTGCAGCTGCATATTAGCTAGAGCCTGTTGGTAGTGGAAAACACTGGGGTTAAACACTGTGGTGGCACCATTGGTTTTTTCAAGTGCTGGCCTCTTTGGTAAAGGTTGGAGGGCACCAGGCTGGAGGGCCTATGGATGAGGGATTGATTAAGACATGTAGAAAATAAATGACGCATGCACCAAACAATATACACACGCATACACACACACACCCACACACCAAAGATTGGTCTGCCATTCTCCTGCAACTATTAACAGCTAAAGCAAGGCTGCAGCTGAAGCAGAACAAAGCCGCGAGACGTTGTGAACAGTACATAAATGCGAGAAGCGTGAAAGGCAGTACAAAGCCTTTGAAGAGTCAAAAGTGGAACTGCATCACCACTTTGCTTGACTTTAAACATAGGAGATCGATTGTCAAGCTTAAAGTGAGATACTTCATACAGGCTGCACATTGACAGTGATGAAATGAAAGAAATAAAACAATGCATTTGCAGCTTAGCGACTGAATGTTCAAAAAATCTGTAGCACACACAATATAATAAATAGAGATTACATAGCCAGGTTTCTCGCTAGGGTTTTAGAAAGTGCTGGGACTTGAAAAGTCTCAAGGCTCCTTTCACAAAACAGATTTTTAAAATAAACTTCATTTCATACTATACTGTCCTGCATTAAATGTATAAGAAATAGATGTTTGTTTCAATTTAATGCAGAATGTTGTTTGTAGATCATAGGTTTATTTCTGTTATATCATCCCCCATCCCACACATCATATAGACATCACTTTGTGAATAGTTTATAGTAAATACCTATAATTATTAACACCTTCAGAAAGTCAAATGAAATGAAATCAAATTCAAAGTTTTCACATTAACGGGAACCCTGAAAACCATCATATGCAGAAGGAAGCAAGTTAAGTGACAACAGAAATATTTACTGTAAATTGCAGCACCCAGGTAGCGAGAAACTGCAGCTGGATTGCTCAAATAGCACAAGTGATTATGGCACAGTGGCAGCTGAGGTACATAAAGAAAGATGCCTCCATTTAATTTGTCTAGTTAACTGTAGCATAATGGATACCTGGCAGATAGAGCTCTGGAATTCAGATTGCTAATGTCACTCCTTTCCCCTGCCAGCCATCATTTTGTGCAATACAGACGCAAAAGTGGCATATGGAATTCTACAAGGAACATTTCCCACATCAGTGACAGTTTGAACATTACTGCTATTAGGGCTGTTTGGCACATTAAAAAGATGCTCAGTAGATTCACTCAGCGATTGAGGAAGCCATTCAACCCATCTAACCTGTACTAGCTCTTTTGAAAAAGCCATTCAATTAGTCCCATTCACTTGCAGTCTTTCTGAATAACCTGTAATTAATTTTCCCCTTTCAAGTATTTATCCAATTCCCTTTTGGAAGTCACAATTGAATCTGCTTTGACCAGCCTATCAGGCAGTACAGTAGTGTTTATACAACACTTTGTAATTCTTGGATTTGAGATGATTGTGTCAATTTTATTCATTAAGACATTAACTGGTCCATTGCATGAATCCACCCTTTAATGCCAAAATCACTTTAAAGCAGTCAAACCTGTTTAAATGCAGCATTAACCCTTCTCCCGATTCACAATTGTTTTTATTCTCTTTAATCTCTCACATCACCTGAGACTTGCTTAGGAAGATTTTTGTATTGTGCTGTACCAACACAAATCAGGGGAATACATGTAACAGTATACTCTGGGCATTGAGGAGTGCAGTTGCTCCCCATTGATGTTCACAAATAGGTTTTGCTGGGTTCATAAGGCTGTAGAAACAGGTTTCACTGTGGTCGCATCACTTGTTGCCAAGCCAAACTCTTAGGAAGTGGCACAGTGCTAATTGGCACTACCAAAATACATTCCAAACAAGTCAAAATGCAATGGCAGTGTCCTAAGTGTTAAACATAGTATCAACTAAAAAAAAAGGCAGTCATGCAGTCTAACTAACATTACATTTACAAAATTAAAGAAAGCTACATGCAAAGCAAGAAGGTGAAAGGTGCAAGTACCAGGTCAAAGGTTGCCTCGAGGGACCGCTTCATTGATCTGACAGCTGGCTGAGTCTTAATTAGCAGGCAGCGAGCACATGGATGGCAATGGGCCAATGGGGTTCAAGCGCATTAACATAAACAGCAAGCAGAGGTGCATCATAGGGGCAGCAACGCAATATAGGGAGGTGAAGAGGAAGGGAGAAAAAACAAATCTGAATGCATTATACAACATATTAAAAAAGAACGAGCATGCATAACAAAAGGCATTCACTACTGTTATTGTTCAGCTACATAATTACAAACAGACACCCTTACTGTCTGTGAGTGTCGCATGAATGTTTGTAATCACTTAAGGAAAAACAAATTATTTTGATAGAAAAATGCTAAAACACAATACATAAAACTTAAAACGGTGGGTGCAAAGGGAATTTACAACTGAAAAGCTTCACCATCAAAGCAGAATAATAATCAGTTCCTAACAATGTCTAATCTTAGCAACTGGGACAGGTGTCCCTTGTTATTTCAACTGCTTTCACATTATCCCACAGCAAGTATTTATCCACATCTGTAAATGCATGATGCAACTGGAACAACATTCTACCCAGTTAATCGGAAACGAAAATTGTACTTGTCTCACAGAACATCAGCAATAAGTGAAATCTGTCATAGTATTTGGTCACTATCCTTAATAATTTACCAACAACAGTTGTTAGGATAACTGGTCTATAATTCTCTGACGTTATTACACAGTAGAATGATCAGCACAATTTTCTGGTCTAAAAGGTACAGGAGGGTATGGGCAAGATGAATTTGGGGCTTTCATGGGATCAGTGCCCATTTTTCAACAAAAGCATGGCACTTTGCATGTTAACAGATATTTCAATTAAGTGGAGGTAGTTCTCCTATTCTGATGTCCACACAAATTCACAGGGAATTGAAGAGGTAGCCAAAATGACACATGAACTTCTGGTTGTCCTTCCTCTAACTCGAAGAGAGTATGCTATTGTAGAAGTAGCTTGAGTACAGCTGATGTGAGGCTCAATGGTCAAAGACATCTTTGCCCATGGCTAACAATGACAATTGCTGTAGCAACAGTTCTCCATCCCTGTTGAATTGGATAGAACAAAAAAGTTCCAGCTAAAACAGGTTCATGTCCTTTTGAAGCTGGGGGTCTGATGTGAGGAGGCAACTGTGTTTTCCAGATCCACAGAAATTTTGAGGTTAAGTTGCCTGTAATTGGGCAGTGGTATAGAGTGAAGCATTGTTTCACATTTTAATGGCTGTCATTGACACTGACTCACTCTTCAGGTCGACTGTTCTTTCACTGACCAACACAGCCAATTGCAAATTATAGACCATGGAACCAGAATGCTGTACTTGAAAAATATCTGCCCTTTTGCACAAATTTTAAAAAACAATTACTGCACTGAGCACATGGATAGTGAAGATGATCAGTCATTTTAGTTAGCCTGGTAGTTGGCAAATTATTTACAGAATTTTTAAACATTGGCATCACTCAGATTAAACAAGAGGAATGTTGGCTTCTCTGTCCAGTTTACCTACCATGGCAGCGGCTGCAGTCTGATTCACCTGGTGCTGAGCGGCCTTTATTTTGGCTTGCAGATGTGCGGGTGGGTGAAAATACTTGCACTTTTCCCGTGAGCAGCGGCCCTTGATATAATCCATGCAAACTGTGACCGTGTTTTCATTTGAATCAATCATTGCCATTTCAAGTGGGTGTGCATAGCGGCAATCGTTTTCACCCCGAGTGCAATTTCCACGCTGAAACTCCCTGCAAACCTAATGGAAGCAATTGTTAGCAGTTGTCTTCTTGGATTTACCTGCTTTCCTTCACTTTCAAAATAAAAGGAGCAATGAAAAGAGAATACTTCATAACAATTAAAGCTGCTTTGCCACATGGTTGCTACATAATCAATTTCTAGAGTACATATAAGAGATGAAGAAGTCACTTCATCATGTCTTATTACATTAATAGATATCTTGTGATTCAGAGTCTGAGAAGTCAAGTGTTATGCTCTTCTATAGTTACAATAAAAACAAATGCAACATAAAAAATAAGAAGACTTGCATTATTATAGCAACTTTCGTGGCCTCTAGACACCCAAACTGCCTTAGAACCAATCAATCAGTTACTTCTGAGTATGTGGCAATTGCACACTGCAAGCTCTAGCAAACAACAATGTGATAAAGACCAGCTATTCTAGTATAGAGATAGTGGGTGAGGGTCAAATATTGGATTAGTGGTGCTGGAAGAGCACAGCAGTTCAGGCAGCATCCGAGGAGCAGTAAAATCTACGTTTCGGGTAACAACCCTTCATGAAGGGCTTTTGCCCAATATGTTGATTGTACTGCTCCTCGGATGCTGCCTGAACTGCTGTGCTCTTCCAGCACCACTAATCCAGAATCTGGTTTCCAGCATCTGCAGTCATTGTTTTTACCTAGAGGGTCAAATATTCACCAGTGCTCCTCAAAATAAAGTGTCATCACGATTAATAAATCAGTTTAATATCTTGTCTGAAAGACAGGAAGGATATTTCTCTTGACACAACATTAGCGCATCACATTGGATCTTGTGCTCCAATCTTTGCTAGGTAGCTTCATTTGCTCTCCTGAAAATACTTACATCCTTTTAGGATACACAGCTCAATTGCTATAAATGGTGTAAATGGAAGATAGTAATAAAATGGGACTGTCAATGGATTTAGAGGCTCAAGTTAATATTCTGGAAATCCACAGCTGCTGGTTGAATTTAAATTCAATTATGAAATCTGGAATATAAGATGAGTAATGGTGAACAGGACAACTACTGTCATACAAATGGCTCTGGTTCACTGCTGAAACTTTATTGCTGGAACAGCACAGCAGGTCAGGCAGCATCCAGGGAACAGGAGATTCGACGTTTCGGGCACAGGCCCTCTGGTTCACTGCTGTCCTACTGAGAAGGAAATCGGTCATCCTTACTTGATCAGCCTACATGTAAATCCAAACCCACTTGAGTCTTACCTACCCTCTGAAATTACCTAGCACTCACTCCATTCTAGGGCAGATTCAGATGGCAACAAATGCTGGCTTGCCAGTGACACACACATCCAAGTAAACAGGTAAGTAAAGAGAGAAGTCAACTATTACTGAAGGTAGTTGGCAGATTTGAGAAAGTGGAACATTTCAAACTGCAGGCTGATTTCTAACATCCCTCATGAGCAATAAATAACTGGTAACTCACTTCCATTTGAAATGCTAGCCTACCCATCTAATTTGTTAAGATGACTTGATAGGGCTGTTCCAAAGAAACTATTTCCTTTGGTGAGAAGAGATTTAAAAAAAACAAGGAAGTGGAAACTTAATAGTGAAATCCTAGTCATTTTCCAGCTTCAACTAAGCAGACAGAGAGGAGTCACCAATAGGATAAATTGAGGCCCAGGATTGGTGGGGGTAAAGCAACAACAAGTCCTTGTTTAATAGCTGCAGTTTCAAGGGTTTGTTCATTAAGAAAACAAATCAGATACATAGAAGGAAGGTGGTGGTTCAATTTGTTTGGGATTTTTAAAATTGTATTTTTTTGAAAAACGATTTTGGATGAGAAATAACAGGAATAAGTGAAAGTCAGGGCCCTTTTTATAAAGTAATATAAGCAAGCAAACTTGGCTAGGGGTTGTAAAGTTAAGGAAAGGCAAATAAATTAATAATATTCTGACATAAGCTTCTCTTTCAAAATAAAAACGAGTAACAAAAGGGGCTAAAGGGAAGTCATGGCAACACAGCTTGCATCCACAATATGCTCTTCCAGTATTATGTGGGAAATCATGGAAGCTTCAGTTGTCTCAGTGATCATGTGTGCAGCAAGTGTCTAGTCGCAGTTACTGGCGAACAGCATTTTGGAGCTGGTGCTGAGGTGAATTAACTATGGAGCATCTGCTGAGCATGTCATGGTTGGTACATTAAGTGAGGTGGTCACACCGGAGGTGAAGATTGAACAGTCTGAGTATAGAAAGGCAGATATACAGGAGTTGCTTGTGGCCATACCACTTTCTGACATATGTACACATGTTTTAGATACTGTTGAGGGAAATGACTGTGCAGGGAAAGCAGTGGGAGCCAACTTTGCAGCACCACAAGTGGGTCTGCAGAACAAGAGCGGAGAAAAAAACAGCAGTGGTACGGGATTCAATTGTAAGAGGAACAGACAGGCATTTCTGCAATAACAAATGTGACTGCAGGCTGGTAGGTTGTGTCTCCAGAACAGCTGCAGGCCATTCTGAAGGGGGAGGATAAACAGACAAACATCCTGGTACCAAGGCCATAGGTATGAGATCCTGCAAGGGATGAGGTCCTGCAAGCAGAATTTAAAGACCTAGGAAGTAGAATAAAAAACAGGACTGAGAAGGTAGTAATCTCTGGACCAACTCTGGTGCCATGTGCTAATGGGTACAGAAATAAGAAGCTAGTCTGGATAAATGCGTGCTCAGACAGTTAATGAAGGAGGGAAGGCTTTAGATTTCTGGGATACTGGGACCATTTTGGAGGAAGTGGGACCTGTACAAGATGGGTGGGCTGCACCTAAACCAGGATGGGACAACAAAGTCGCAGGAAGAGAGAATATTCAGCAAGAGAATGTGAACAGTCAAAATTAGAAGAGACAGTAAGTGAGTCAAGGAGGCATAGAAATTATAGACCATTTAAGGCACAAGGGAGTTTGGAAAGGTTGAATGATATTTATTTTAATTCTTCTATAGAGTATATATCTAATTTACTCTTTCATCATAAGCAATCGGGTTATAATTGTCAAGCCCAACTCTGTTGACATCCAGCATTAAACTTGGTACAACCTCTCACAGAGAAGACAGGCTAACAGGAGTGGGAGAACTGATACTAACTGATACTACCTTCCCATAACCCACCGGCAACAAAGGTAGATATTGTAACCCTTTGTCACTGGATTCATTAAGAACAGTTAACTGGATGTTGATTAAGAATTAAACCCTCAACTTCCAGGATTGTGCTGCCTGAATCTTTGAGCATCTTGTGGCTTCAACAAAAAAATCTGAAAGATTAAGAACCACGATACTGTTTCTACATCAGCTGAATCTTAAAGCTCTTCAATCACCCTGGTTCAGTTAACATTAATGCTCAGGACACATCACCAGACATACAATTTAACCTTTATTGAATCAAGTATTCCAGGGAATTGGAGCAACTTGTTTTGCATTTCAATGTGTTCAACATCATGACCTCAATGTGTCCAACATCAGGATAGGCTGCAAGCAGTTCCTATAGTCTGCAGTAACAGGTCCCTGCCACGTGGGATTGAGGGGCCAGCTCTATTTGGTACTTTTCTCCAGAGGTTGAATGTTCAGTAATGAAAACACTTGATGATATGAAACTATCCTGATACAGCCAATTTATATGTCCGCATTAGTTTCTGCGTAGCTTTGTTTCCTTGGACTGTAATTGTGGGATTCCCTGACACCAGGACTGGTGGAACCAGCACCATTCCCATGGGTCACTTCGACGCAGTCTAGGAAGTTCTGGCCAAATCCTCAGGTTAACCTTCACTGGTACAGAATCATAGAATTGTTATAGTGCAGAAAGAGGCTATTTGGCCCATCACGTCAGCACTAAATCTCTGAAGAGCATTCCGCCCAGACCCACCTTCCAAAACCTCGCAAGGGGTTTTTGGCGGTG